>NC_056727.1:455152055-455197055 GCF_019279795.1 Protopterus annectens | reverse complement strand
ACATCAATTATTCAATTCCCACCCTTTTTTAACAAGAAACATCTTTATTAAACCATCACTTATGACACAGCCAATCATACATTTATATAAATGAAAACAAACCACACTGACACAATCCTAGCTGCAAGCATTTTACATCACAAACCCTGTCTCTCCTTGTTTCTTGAGCTTCACCTCTGTTTCATCATCATTCCTTTCACTTTGAATTATAGTTTTCTGCTTGTGTTTTGTATAGGAGCCTTAACTGTGTAGCTCTGAAGTACCCCTTCAAATCGGGTAATCCCAATCTGCCCTGTTCTTATCATCTTACCCTCCCAGATAAAGTCATAACTTCTCCTCTGGTTGACAAAAAATATTCCTGACCTGTGGATAAGACTAAAGAGACTAAAAAATTTTAACTGTTTGTATATTACTATACATATACATATAACAAAGCTTCCATTTTCTCAGTTTTTGTATTATATTTTGCTTAATCTCTTCTCACATATCCTTAGCTGCCACACTAGAATGATTTTTAGTCCATACTCCTGAGTACTCCATTTTATCAAGTCCCCATAAATATGGATACTGCTGAACCAATTCATGTGTGGGTGTATAATTTACCACTATTGCCTTTCTTTTAGCTTCATTAATTTTGTATCCTGAGAAGATTTGAAACTGTCTCAAAATGTTCCACAACACTGTAACGTATCTTTCTGGTTTTGTCAGGTATAAAATTGTATCATTTGCAAACAGAGCCAGCTTTTCTTGACCACCATACCAATCATATCCTTGAATTTCTGTGTCTAAATATAATGCAGATAACAAAGGGGAAAGAAGACACCTCTGCCTGGTTCTCCTGCTCAAGCAGAAATTATCAGAGGACCCCACCCATGTTAATTTTCACCTCTGATCCCTCATATATCCGCCTAATCAACCTTATCATTGTTTTTTTTCAGGAAATGCAAATGCTTCCGTTGCCCTTCTCCTAAAGTCCCAGCTTACTCTATCAAATACTTTCTCTGAATCACGACTTAACAACAATGGTATTTTCTTACATTCTGTTTGCCTCGAGATCATCAGTGTTCAGCTAATGTTGTAAATGTTTGCTCCCCTCCACAAAACCACATTGATTCACGTATATTAATTCTGGTATTACTTTTGCCATTAGCCATTATAGACATGAACACTTTATAATCATGGTTTAGTATTGAATTGGGCCTGTATAAATCTGGATCTGATGGATCTTTACCCTCTTTAGGTATTACAGCTACCACTGCCACTTAGCTCCTCTCCTTGCCGCTGTAGGAGCCCTCCAGCACCATCTAGCAGCCCCAAAGAGTACAGGATGTTCCCGGATGTCCTGGTCAAATTTCCTGTACTACTATTAATGCCACCTCAAATCTCTACTGAAAAGAGGCCACTATCCTACTGGGATTAACATGGTCAACAAATGATAAAATAAATAAAAATATTCCAAATTAGTGATATTTCCACTTTCTCAAATATATGACACATGACAGTGCAAAACCTATTCCACAGACTGTTTCCTTAGTGGTTGATAGCAGAGTCTGCAGGCCTTACATCAACAATGGAATTTTATTGTATAATGTCTATCTCATCATATATACAGCCATTGAATTTCATAAAGTATAATTATGAAAATCTGCTAAAAGTGAAAAAAATCATTCTGCAATCCTGCCATAACACAAGATATCCCTCACGTTTTCTGTCCCTTTTATCTTTGAGCTAATTGTCGCTACCTTACAGCAGCCAGGATAAGGAATCTAGCATTCCTTCCTTGTGTTCATTTTTTTAATATTCCATTTCATAGTGTATGTTCACAGATACATATACTTACTTTTCTATATACTTCTTCCTTGGTTACTGGAGTTTTATTTTCCCCTCTCAGAGCTGTTAAACAATTGCTCTTATGACCTCTTATGTTTTGTTACCTAATTCTCAATACTTAAATTCAGGCAGTGATTACTACCTGTATTAATATTAACTATCAGCATTTGTTAAGTACAGCAGTTATTGGCAGGACAGAAACATGGAAAATGGAATGGTAGTTAAGGTACTAATTTTCAGTGATATTTCTAGATTTACCTGTGGGGGTCTGTGTCCTGAAATAGTTGTTCTAAACAAGGTAGTTAATCAGTTCTAGGCAAAGTAGATAATCTGAGTTTTTGGGATACCAGTAAAAAAACAGAGTCCTAGGTTCATTAGGAACAATCTTTTTAATGGAGCTATAAGGCAGACAGGAACAAAGAATCACTGAAAGTGGATGACAGTGATTTATCTGAATCACTGAAGTAGAGAACCGAGATGAAGGTATGGCCTTTATTGGAGATGTGCTATATGAAGAAGTAAGGTTTTGAGCTCTGTCATTCTACTGTAAAAATAGGAGTTGGAAGTATCTGACGAAGTAAAACATTAGTAAAATGTTTTACATGTTTTGGGAAAATTGTCATTTAACTTTGATATGTGGTTCTCACAAGAAATAAAGGAAATAAATCAATGTCTACTGTATGCTGTCCTGCAAGTGATCCTGCACATCACATCAAACACTTAGATGTTATGTCCTATGGATACTTAAAATCCATAAAAGCTTTTATTTTAACAAACGTATAAAAAGGTAATGACCAATAAGAACCTGATAACTGAAGGAAAATTATAGTACACTGTCAAGAGTGCAGTGATCCATTCATTTTAAAACCTAGTATAGCTTAACATAAATAATCACCAATAGAAGGCTGTTCATTTTTTACGAACTCATTCACTACCCCTCACCTGTGTATCCTTTGAACTGGATCTCAGTGGCCAATCCTGCACATGCTCAGTAAACAGAATCTAACTTAATTATTCATAACAATCTGCTGTCAAACAATTTCTCTAAGTCTGCTCACACAGATTAGTTTCTTACTGCTTATGACAAGTCTCACACAAAAATGTTCCAGAAAAATACAACACACTTCCCTTGTCTCACAGCTCCTTTTCATGCAAATACAATATCAGATATTCACATTTCCAAAAATGAAACAAAAGTGTAATAACTATTAAAAAAATTAACATTTTTTAAATGAAACTCTAAAAAACACATTTGCTACAAATGCCTTTTATATTAAAAACATATAGCCTGCCCACAACATAAATCATTTACTGATATCCTACTGGTAAAAAGATGTACCTAATTCAATGCAATAGAATGATATATAAGCTTGAAATGTGATCATTTCTACCAAACAAAAGACACATCTGTGAATTATATACAAAAGAGCAACATCTGGGATTTAACATAAATCATCTTTCAGTGGCAGTTAAGCTCATTATGTTTCTGTTTTAGTCATCTGATTTTATTTTCTTCTCCAAACAAGCTAGTTTAGATCTGAGTGTTTCTTTTTGGTATAACTCAGATTTTAACCCAAATACAGAATAAAATGTTTAAGTTGTAAATATCAGTGTGAACTTTGACATCAGCAAAAGCATAGCTACTACATGGCAGCAATAACCAAGGTGTGTGTGTGTGTGTGTGTGTGTGTGTGTGTGTGTGTGTGTGTGTGTGTGTGTGTGTGTGTGTGTGTGTGTGTGTGTGTGTGTGTGTGTGTGTGTGTGTGTGTGTGTGTGTGTGTGTGTGTGTGTGTGTGTGTGTGTGTGTGTGTGTGTGTGTGTGTGTGTGTGTGCGTGCGTGCTTGCGTGAGTGCGTGTGTGCGTGTGTGCGCGTGTGTATGTGCTTAAATGTTTGTGCGTGCATGTACTGTACATCTCTGTGCACATGCATGTGTGTGTTGGGGGTATGTGCATGCAAGTGCTGAGGGTCTGTACTGCAAGCACATTTTTGTACCTAGGCTGATGCACTAATGGAGGAATCCTTTACAGGTATGAATTCTGGTAAAACAGACAAACTCATCACAGACGTAATCACTAAATCTACATGCGCTGTGTTCCACTCACTGAAAGCTCACCTGGCAAGTTGCAGCTAATGACTTTAAGTCCTGGTGTTGTTGAATAGGAGATTGTATGAGCATGAACAAAAAGAAACAGTATATATAGCACAATTTCTCTTTCTTCATCCTTAAAAGATTTGAGTTAAAATACAAATAGACACACACACACACACATACACACACACACACACACACACGCACACACGCGCAGACATACACACACACACACACACACACACACTAGCACGTGCACACATACACACACACAAACACACACACACATACACACACACACACACACACACACACACACACACACGCACACATGCACACGCACACACACACACACACACACACACACACACACACACACACACACACACACACACACACACACACAGATCTATGGTGCTTCATCAAACATGCAAATGTTTGAACCTCAAAATAAATGTTGATCTCCAAATATCAAACCTCATTTTACAAAGAATCACATTTAAAAAATATGTTTTATGCAAGCCCACCTATACCCCACACCCCCTGCTACATATATATATATATATATATATATATATATATATATATATATATATATATATATATATATTTCAACTCTGAGATTGCATAACAGTGGGGAAAGGGCAATTCCCTATTTCCTGCTGTTCCATGACCTCCCACACACAGAGATGACAGCACTTTTCTTTTGCCAGACTTTGAACTCATAGTCTGGCAAAAACACACATTCAACATTCTGAACATTCGAAGAAACAAAAGACTACACACATACACACACATGCATGCATGAACTCAGAAAAATGAAAAGTGGGGGCATAGCACCCACAAGGGGTATGTATGGAGGCTTGTCCCCTTGCAAAATTGCTTATTAGTATGTTTTATACTGTTTAAATGTGGTGATCTGAGTGATTACTCAATTAGAAGTTGTTTTAGCATGTTTAGTAGTTTTCTGATAATGTGACCAAAAGGTTTTTCAGCTGTGTATGTTTAGTCTTTTGGAAGTCCAACTGTAATATGCCAACTGCCTACTATATAGTTAGTGATCACTTGTCCCATAATTGATTTGTGACAAAGATGTGGCTATGATAAATAAAGACCAACAACAGTGCTCCAAGGTGCAATGAGCAGGCCTACCTATAAAAATGTAAGTGCCTGCTGCAATCAGAGACAGAAAATGCAGCAGCAGCAGCATGAGAACAAAAGAGGAACCCAGCTGTCTGGTTACAAACTGCTGCAATAGACGTAAGATAGCATTTATAGCAATAGTATCCAATTACTAGAAGCTAGTGCAATTCATAGTTAATGTGGAACACACAGGTCAGCTTTATGCGTGATATCTGTAACGATTTAATGAAGTATATGTGACTGGACATATATTATAAAGAGAGACGGATAACTGCTGAGGCCGTGAAGAAAAGGAGGATGAATGAGTAGGAAATAGGATAATCTATCCTTCAGAGGAAAAAAAAAAAGAGTACAACAGCAGAGAGGCACTATAGAACGTAATAGTAGTAGGTGTTAGTGTTCCTTAGGTTTTAGCTGGCAAGGCAAATAAATGCAAAACCATAAAAAATATTCTTCGGAAAATTAATGTTAAATAACACAGTAACCCACTACATTGTTAGGTGTAGTTTCTTCAGGAAAAGGCGTGGACAGAGGATGCCCTAACTTATGGCAAAAATGCAAGACAAAGGTAAGAACTTAAACTCAGATAAATTAAAGATTATTATTCTGTCTCAGATAAAGAAGAATAATAATAACTTGACCCTTCTGGCTGAGCTGCATGTGTCTGCAATGTTTTATGTATAGCTTGTATATGATTTTTAAAAATATCAGCCAGAAAAAGCACAATGAGTTAAAATACATATTTAGGCATCTCTTCAAACATGAAGAGGGTCAGTGATTTGTTCTCTTTTATCATGCTAAAGAGACAGGAGAAATGTAGTTAATGTTGTATATATCAGATTGCAGATATCATGTTAATGCAGAAATGCAGCCCTTGTTTGTTACTACATAGAATGAAACCTCATAATAAACCAACCATATATTCCTAAATAACATGCAGTTCCTGGAAAATACCAAGGCCCTTAGTGACTGGTTCATGTGACAGACTGCACCGTTGGTAAGGCCTGCCCCTTTTGAATGAGTGGCTTCCTAATCGGGTCCCCCTCAGAAAACTTGGCACCGTCCCCTTGCAACTTTGAAGCCATCTCACAATTCTTTGTTCTGACTTTGGGGTAACCTAGAGAAGGGAAGGAAAAGAGGGTGAGGATGCATATGGACTGCCCATCAGGCTGTGCCGAGCAACCCTCTCCCTCACTTTTATTGTCATAATAAACCAACAAACTTAAAGAAAATATCATCAAGTTATGATCTTCTAATGTAAAATTAGATCAAAACCCTTCTCAATAAATGTATTTATCTTCATTTTCTTTTTTTAACATTATAGTAATTTCTCAGGATAAAGAGACACACTGACATTTTGTTAATTAAAACCTGTCTGATGTGTGTGTACACTATTGCTAAAACTGCCAGGAAAATCTCAGCATCAGGAAATATGACCACCTCACTTGTGAAAAATGGTGCAGATCTGTATAACAGATTCACGGGTTATAAGGAAGTTACTAAGCATGTGGTCCAGGAGACCATAATAGAGCTTAGCCCTATTTCTTAATTATCACAGAGACCTGTGTAGTTGACTTGACTCATTTGAAATTACTAGATTATGAAATGTGTTCAGTTTTCATAAAACGAAAGCTGAGAAGCAGCCCAAACCACTTTGTGATTTAAAAACTTAAATATTATGCCTAAAGAAAACAGGCTAACAGCTTCTTCCGAAGAAAACCTAGGGGTAGTTATAGATCGTGCTATCACCACACTAGGAAATCTGTGCCATAAACCCAAAACCTAGGGGTAGTTATAGATCGTGCTACCACCACACTAGGAAATCTGTGCCATAAACCCAAAACCTAGGGGTAGTTATAGATCATGCTACCACCATACTAGGAAATCTGTGCCATAAACCCAAAACCTAGGGGTAGTTATAGATCATGCTACCACCACACTAGGAAATCTGTGCCATAAACCCACAACGTCCCTCAGGATGGAAGACAACAGTCTGCACTTGAGAATCTTCATAGCTTCATTGCCCCCCTTTACCCTCCCCCATGTGGATGATAATAATATATGGCAGTCTAAATTCAGAAAAGACCTGATGTAATGTTGGTAATAAGCAATCCCAGCTTCACCCCAAAATCCAAGCTCAAACCTCCAGATCAGACAAGGGCTCTGATGCATTCCCAATGTACAAACGAATGTCCAGGTATCACTGCTTGCAGTCCACCTGAAGCAAGGAAAATAAGCATGAGATGGAAAATACAGCAACCCCGCAATAATTATCTAGTATAAGTAGGCCCTGGAGGAGCAGGTGCCTAAATGTATGAAGTGAATACCTCTCACAAGACAGATCTGAGAGAGCAATACCCTGCATAAGCACCTGTCAAGGTCTGTGGGACACACCTGAGTACCACCTGGAAAAGAAAATACAAAGCTGTCTGGATTATAAAAGAATGAAAGCCTCTGCAAAATAATGAACCAATGAAGAGGACAGAGTAATGGAACTGTGTATCTGTCTAAAATAACCTGCTGCCTGACTCACCTGATCAGTTTTGGAGCATGTAATCCGTAGTAGACTTGCATTCTACACAAATGACACACGGGACCATATTAAATTCCGCAACAGTTCACTAATATGAAAGGCTCCATAAATGAGCATTGTAAACAGGGTAGCCTAGAGAGCATGCATTTGATAGTCTGAAGTAATGGTATGCTTTTTGTAAAGATCTGCCAATGGAACAATGAGAATCAGAAAAAATCCCAGAATTCTGACCCACCCTTTTAAAAGCCTGGCCACAGAACAGTGCTTCATAAAATTCTGGAGACCACATGTCCTTGTAAATCATCTCAATTCAGCCAAGTGTACTCTCACTGTATTAGCAGCTTTACCCCTTCTACAACAGGATAGATAGATGATAGATAGATAGATAGATAGATAGATAGATAGATAGATAGATAGATAGATAGATAGATAGATAGATAGATGATATAAAGCTATAAAAGATAGGCTGACAATGACCTTTCCACCCTATGTAGGTTACTTCAAAAATGATTAAATCCCCTCAAAGCTACATAAGCCCTCCTGGTGCTATCTTACTAGAAATTCTACCATAGGAGCTCTGATTTCTTTCACCAATCAGACACAACTCTTCTGATATCATTTTAGGCAAAGCTACCACTTCTGGGGTCAACTACAAAATTTTCCGACCTGTAAGCAACAAAGATGATCAGACAAAACATTGCAAAAACCTGGAATATGTTCAGTGGCAAATGATAAGTTAAAGTGTAGGTTGAACAGTACAAGCTGTCCCATCACTGACTATATCCAAACTAATATGTAGGACTTCTTGTTCAATATTTACTGCAGTGTTATCATGTTAGAATATTACCTTCTCTTTGAGCATCACTATGGCAATCCAAATGGGCACGAGCTGCAAAAAAGTGATGTATTTTCTCCTTCCTGTAGTCCATAAACATGGTCAAGGAAAAAAAAAACACTGCTATTTGAAATATCCACTCATACCATGTCCTCCTGAATCAATTGTGAACAATTGCAAACCCTCATTAGATATCAAGTCTTGACAAAATGATCTGCCATTAAAATCTGCTAAAATGCATACCACATTTAGAGATCCACTCTTACTTCCATGGTTACTCTAACCCTATGATGCTTTTACATCTGCCTCTCAACAATTTAGACAAATCCTGCCTGGAGCCACAACACTGCAAGCAAAATTCAACAACTCCATTACCGACCAACTTTAACTTTCATGGCCGCTATGATTGAAAGGAATTCCTTAAAACCTATAACTTATCATAGGGCAATGTAAAGGATTCCAAAAAAAACATCTCTACACCTAAAAAATGTGATCATCTTCAAAGAAACCTCTATCTTCTCTTGGGATAAAGGCAATCCCAACTGTTAACACAGGTCCTTCAGTTAAGTATTGTCCATCAAAACACCCTGTTCACCTTCCCCTACAATCAAAAAGTCATCCAATAGTGCACTGTGCATTGCTCTGTGTACTTCTGTTCACAGCACCATTGGAAGGCTGTATTCAATTTTTCAATTGTCACACAAGCCACTGCACACCCCATTGGGATGGCCATATCAAAAAGGAAAAAAAAAACTTTGAATTGCATCCCTAAAAAGCATCAGTCCTCTTGGAAAACTGGAATAAGCCTGAAAGCTGATTCAACTTCACCTTTAGCTAATCAAGCATCCTTAAACTGGCGAATAATACCAATTGCATCCTCTAAAAAGTAATATTAACCTCTGACCTCCATTTTGTTAATTCCCTTCATTATGAAAGGTGATGGATTAAACAAAACTCATCTTCTGTCTTTTTCAGTATGAGACATAAAGCAGATATTTGAAAGGCTTGAAAGAGAGGAAATTGAAATGGGCCTGCTTTCCTGCCCTTGGATACCTCTTTAGACAGCATCTCCATTCCAATATCCTCTCTGCCTCTGACGGAACTCAATTTCTACAATTAAATACCTTAGTGTCCACTTGACACTTGATGGGAAAATATACTTAAAAACCTTGTACCCAGCCCCAATTTGCTGTGCTGGTCACTGTAGAGTTCGAAAAGGTGGGCCAGGACAGCTAGCATAAAGGAGAATTAGTACTGCAACTGACTGAAAACCATGAAAGGAATTGCCTCTCTTACTTCCTAAAGAAAGTGGCCTACCACCTTCCATCAAAAATTCCATTTTTTCACCAGGCCTGCTTTCTTGAAGAAAAGTTCCATTCCTGCCTTCCCTTTATCCTTCAACCAGCATGTGACTGCTGGATGCCTACAACTACAATGGGAACAAATCTGACAAAATCTGCACAATGGCCAGGCATAATTACTGCTATTAAAGTCCAAACATGCTTCTTATTTGAAAACAGTAAGGAAATCACTACTACACCCCCAGTGTCCTTGACATGACTAACATAATTCCAAGCCATTTGTTAGCATGCCTGTCATCCTACCTAAGGTGCTTATTTACTGTTTTCAGCTTCCTAAATTGTAGATCATACGACATCCAGGCAAGAGAGAAAAGGCAAAGCTTGAGCAGGATGCTTCTCAATAACAGCACCAGTAAAATGTATAAATCCTGCAAGCCATCTGTCCCAAGATTTTTTGCTGTAGTTTGTGGGCCGGCACTTACCTAAAGCTAACAATGCCACTAAGGAGTTTCTGAATCCTGGACTATCTGCATCTAGTATATGTTGAATTCTGGCCAGATCCAGCAAATCAAAATCCTGCACATAATCCTCTCTCCAGATCTTCTCCTTAACAGAAAGGGGAACATGGACAATAATGGATAGCCCTTGTTAGAAGGTAGAAGGGTGTGAGTCAGTCCATATATTTCATTCCCCTAAAACCGCAAAAGAAGATGCAGGAACTCTGCTTTGCTATTGCCCTGATAAAGGCTTCTGACCTACTGAAACTGGCCTCGTGCAAATCTCCCTCAGCAGCAAAAGTAAAAGGGCATCTTTGCTCACCAACAAATCAAATAAGCTAGCTCTTCTTTGACTGTTAAGCATGTCAATAAAGCTAAGTACTCATCAATTTACTGTTTTCTTCTACCTCCAATCCTTGATGCTCCAGATGAACTTCATTACCTGGGAAGCTGAAACTGGTATGGCTTTTATCAGGCTAAGCTGCTGAACACTTTCTAGGCTTCTTTCTGGCTTTCTTCACTTGAGGATCTCTCCCTTGCACTACTGCTTCTGCTGACTACTGATCAGCCCTTGAATAAGCATTTTAGAGACCCTCTGTCTGTTGTTCAGTGTTCCCCAGTGACATTTCAGCAAAGAGCATCCTGGCTTCTACTGTGATCCTGAGCAATCTGTCATGAAACTGCTGCACAATGATGATCCTGTAAATGAGAACAAAGACAATTGCTACAAAACATATATAAGAAAAACATTTATATATATATATATATGTGTGTGTGTGTGTGTGTGTGTGTGTGTGTGTGTGTGTGTGTGTGTGTGTGTGTGTGTGTGTGTGTGTGTGTGTGTGTGTGTGTGTGTGTGTGTGTGTGTGTGTGTGTGTGTGTGTGTGTGTGTGTGTGTGTGTGTGTGTGTGTGTGTGTATAGGTCTGTTGAGTAAGGTGGATTCTGCATTATGCCGACATGCTTAATGTTAACAAAGTAAAGTCAAATCGCACAAGGTTAACATGCTTTTGTACATGCTCTGAGGTTATTTCACTGAACAGCCACTGCGTCAAACGTTGGTTTTGTGGGAGGAAAGCCTCAATGAGCCCCTACTCCCCCTGGTTGATTATAATTACTAATTCCAAGATTTCATGATCCCTTGAGAAGAGGCATATTCTCATTCCCCAGGAATCATCGTGTCTCACACAGCTGTCAGCGTTATACAGTGTCAACTAATATGGGTCAACCATACACAGATCGATCTTAGTCATAATTGGCCAATTTAACAATAGCCATAGGAGTATGTATGTAATACACACACACACACACATTTTATATATATATATATATATATATATATATATATATATATATATATATATATATATATAAAATAGATATAGATATATATATTTATATATATATATATATATATATAAATATAAATATATATATATATATATATACATACACATATATAGATATAACACACACACACATACACACACACATATATATATATATATATATATATAGAGAGAGAGAGAGAGAGAGAGAGAGATAGATATAGGAATTGTTAGATAGATAGATAGATAGATAGATAGATAGATAGATAGATAGATAGATAGATAGATAGATAGATAGAAAATAAGTATTTCACTCAGCAAGCAACTCTGTACCTATAAAGTTGCAAATGAATGTCCCTCATCTTCAACCCAGGACCATACACTCCCTAAATTACATTTAAGCCACAAGACCACCATCAATCATCCACAGACTGTGGCTAAAGATACAATTAACAATAACTACATCAAAAAGTTAAGTACTGAGAAGAATGAATTCACACAAATTGCACCAGTCCTCATGTTTCATTTCTCTTCTTCCTTTTCCTTTTTTCTACATATTTATAACCAGATATCTCCCATCTCTCTGCACAATGATGTCAGCACTACCTCTTACAATACACATAAATGGGCAGGTATGAAACACATGACAGCACATAATAGTTCAGCTAGAAACTTCCCACCTTGAATAACATTAACTGTGCTTAAAGTGACTGCGAACATTTGATATACTTCAACATTATCAATTATATCTGTTAAATTCTTAGCACTGGACCTTTTACCTGTCCTTTCCATGTGGAACTCTGAGGAATAAGAATGTTACAAGGCTCATACAGAGGGCTGTTCAAAATCTCCAGTCAGCACTGGGTGGGAATCCACCCAGTCATGACCAAGTAGCAAAACCCCTGTAGTCATGATCCCACCCTCATGCTAAATTATAGGGATTACAAAGGCAAGAAAATTATGCCAAAATGGCTGGCTAACAAACTTGCTAGCAAGCCAAAAGGCAGCCTTACCAAAGTGTGTTAGACCATCCAGCTCCTACAAACAGCAATAATCTGGCAAACTACTATTAATCATTTAAAATACATAATAAAATATTTAATAATTATAGTATTATTTATTTACATATTTATTAAAATATGTTTTTTATTAACTCCACTGCTGTGGTTAAGAAAAAGCTCACCAAAAACAGCCAACCTCAAGTCAAAGGGACTAATGAAGTTAGCCCAAAACACAGCTAAAAGAAATCCCCACCCTTTCCTTCACAATCACTCCTAAGATTAATGGATTACAACCTGGAATAAATATAAAGACTAAGGTAGGCTAGGCCTAAAAATCAACTTTGATAACTTACTCCATGCCTAATACACTGCCAGACCCTGGTTGCTGGCAAGCGGTTAATTGAATCTATGGAGTTGCTCTGCCAAAGAGATGTTGAAAAACCCTAGAGACTGTTCATAAATACAGCTTTTCATGAGCTGAGAGACATTGTTGCTGCTACTGTGGGGTCTCAGGACACTACAGTTTGCCATCCAGGTCTCATTTAAGCACAAATCAAAATCATACAGTCTTAATCTGGTCAAAATAAGAAAAAGACAAATCACTCACAGAATCTGAAAGAATGTGAGTCTATCTTAACATTCACATGCCTATTGTGCTATATGAGAATGCTGAATTCCAATCAGGAAAGGCAGAAAACTCAAATAAAATCAGCTAAACCATTCTATTTTTCATGGGGGAAGCCCGCATAACATATAATCTACATGGGGAATTTTGCTCCAACAACCCCTCTTTATTAATCAGTTTTGAGCCTTCAAAGTGAATAAACTATAGCAAAGTCCATAGAGTTTAGTTTTTTTTATCACAGTTTTTTCTCTCACTTGATCTGTGTTCTCTAATCCTATTTGCTACCAATCCCTACCAATTCACTAAGAAAAGACGACCACCAGTGAACAAAAGACTGCAAACCAAACACTGGAACACCAAAGAAAAACCAGCCAAGAAATGAGCGTAAAAACCTTTTACTTAATGCTTTAGTCGAAAGACTTCTTCAGAATACATCTATACAAACTTTTCCCAAGTTTAAATACAAGTAAAACATGCCCCTCCCATACTTAACATTTAAACTAATTACAAAACAATAATCTACTTTACTGTGCTTACTAACTTAAAATAATATAACACTTGCAACTGAAACAATATTTAAAATGTTAAGCATACTATATGTGCTCTCATATATAAATTAATACATTTAATACAATAATACAACATACATATTATTTAATACAATAAAATAGATTGAAAATAAAATGTATAAACTCCAATACTCTACTAAATATAACACCAGATGTTAATTACCTTCTGTTAAAAACATTTAATGTTAATAAATTCATTTAAACTAGGGAACCTATCTGCATCTAATCTAAGCTGCCACAATGATTCTTTCCTTTCAACTTTATTTTTAATGTTCCCACCTCTAAGGTCTTTATCAACTTATTCTAAAACACTAAACATAATTTTTACATGAACTACAGGTGATTGAGTGCTTAAATAAAGCATTCTTATCATCTCCAGTTCTAATAGCGTAATAGTGTTCCCTTATTCTTGTGCAAAGGTTCCTAGTGGTCATACGTACATAACAAGTGGTGCAACCTGAGCATAATGCGATGTAAACTATATTAGAAGAATTACAATTAAATCTACCTTTTACACTAACAGTTCTGTCCAAGTGATGCAAGTTAATCAAAGGGCCTTCCTGAATGTACCTACATGTGTTACAGCCAAAACATTTGGACATACTATTAGTTTTATTTGATATAGGTGCAGTTATCAAGTTGTCATTTTTTTTCTAAAATGTTCTTAATAGTATTATTTTTTTTTAAACAAAACTGGGTGCATTGCCTAAAGTACTAACTAAATCATTATTACCAAGAATGATCTTCCAATTATTTGTAATCACTTTTTTAATGTGATTACTATCAATAGACATGTCAATTGTACATCTAGGAATAGGTGATATCATATTTGAAATAGTGTTACTTTCTTGTTGAACTGTCAAGGTTTGCTCCCATAAGCCAATTGCCAAAATGGGTGAAAATACAGTTTTCCTTCTATTAATAATATCACCACTAATTTCCTGCAACAGTGCCTCAGGATAACCTCTTTCAAGAAATAAATTAGTGATAAAATCAATTTCTTCCAAAAATATTCTATCATTTGTTGTCATCCGAGACGCTCTTATATATTGACCTTTAGGAACATTTTTCTTAATCTGCATAGGGTGATTACTACAAAAATGCAAATAGTTATTAACATAAGTATTCTTCTTGTAAATTCTACTTGTAAATTAGAAACCAAACAAAGAAGGAAAAAAAAAGACGCTAAGTCCAAAAGGATTATTGTTGTAAGCGCTTTCGTTTACTTGGAATCAGCAAACTTCTACAGACAAAGATTAAAAGGTTAATACACAGCTTAAATAGGCAACATGAATGACATCATAAAAGGTTAATACACAGCTTAAATAGGCAACATGAATGACATCACCATTTATTACAAAAAAAAGCAAACCTCCATTTAAAGGGCTATGAACCAAATGGGACGAAAATGAAATAAGTGAGCATATTAATATATAAGGCATTACCAAAATACCTATACATAGTAAAAAAGAATAAACACCAACCAATATAAATAGATATATACATATAAATATATACAAATAATTATTATTACCTATTAAGTGCCCTCATTTTTAGAATGCTCCTAATAGAAACAAAGTCATTAAGGCCTGGGGGAACCTGGGCATTCAATTTCAACTGCCATATTAGTTCTTTCTCATCTAACTTCAAGGACATTGGTCCACCCCTAACATTGTCATCAATTTTATTAATGACAAGAAAGACAAATCCATGTGTAGGATAATCCTTGATATGCCTAGCTAGGGCATTATTCAAATTCATTTTATCAATAGCATACAAGTGTTCATAAATTCTATTTTTAAGGGGTCTTTCTGTTCTGCCCACATAAAACACAGCACAAATAGAACAAGAACTTAAATACACAACCCCCCCCCCTTGAATTTCAGTTAAACCTGCCCTTGATGTAATATTTTTTATTTTGTATCACAAAGGAGTTCCTGACATTAATATATTTACACCAACGGCAAGCCCCACTTTTTAGCATGCCGCAGTGCTGTAAATATTGTTTAATGTGTAAGGCATTTTGGAGAATGGGACTCCTAAACAATATTTACCACACTGAGCATGCAAGTCTCTATCGATCTTTTTCAATTTTCTGTCAATGACCACTTGTTCGTACTTGTCAACAGCCACCAACATTTGGGAATAAGAACTGATGTTGTTACTGACATTAAGGAAGTGTTTGCATTCATTGTCTAATGTTTCCAGTTCATTTTTTAGGTCACTGATAAAGTCATTATTCCTTTTAATCAGTAGTTTAAGAAAGTCAAGACCAGCTGAGTTAAAGAACACCACCAGTTCTTTAAAGAATGGGTCTTCCTTAACAACTCCATTCGGAGCCTTAAAAAACTTCAGACCTTTTGGAACAATTTTTAAACTAATGCAACGTTCATAATATTTGTTCTCAATTACTAGGGCTCTGTATTTCTTTAACCCTTTTCTCCGGAACACCAGAGAAAACCAGCCAATAAAATAGATTAAAAATGTTATATGTTATATGTAGTAATGTATTGGAGTTTATACATTTTATTTTCAATCTGTTTTATTGCATTAAATAATATGTATGTTGTATTATTGTATTAACTGTATTAATTTACATATGAGAGCACACATAGTATGCTTAACATTTTAAGTATTGTTTCAGTTGCAAGTGTTATATTATTTTAAGTTAGTAAGCACAGTGAAGTAGATTATTGTTTTGTAATTAGTTTAACTGTTAATTAAGTATGGGAGGGGCATGTTTTACTTGTATTTAAACTTGGGAAAAGTTTGTATAGATGTATTCTGAAGAAGCCTTTCAACGAAAGCGTTAAGTAAAAGGTTTTTGCGCTCATTTCTTGGCTGGTTTTCTCTGGTGTTCCAGTGTTTGGTTTGCAGTCTTTTGTTCACTGGTGGTCGTCTTTCCTTAGTTGTTTCTACATGGCTCAAGCTCCAGAGGATGATCTGCTTAACATGTCCTTACATCTCGATGAAAGGAGTCAACATGATGATTTGGAAGGTTTGTTGGCAGAGCTACATAGTCTACAAGCA
Source organism: Protopterus annectens (assembly GCF_019279795.1). Classification (NCBI taxonomy): domain Eukaryota; kingdom Metazoa; phylum Chordata; order Ceratodontiformes; family Protopteridae; genus Protopterus; species Protopterus annectens. Next base: position 455,180,275 of record NC_056727.1, on the reverse strand, counting down.
TCCCTTGTCCTTTTGACTAAAAAGATTAATTGAAGTTGTATGGTGTCTACACAACAAGAAATCTCTTCACCCAAAGAGACAGTGACTAATAAAGGTACTGTATTGGCTGATTTTGATGGTAGTAATTTAGGTAACGTCCAAAATATGCTTTATAAAGACGTTACTGTTGTTTTACTTACCGAGACTGATCCTTTCAGCTTAAGTGAAGAAGAAATGGTTGAAATTGACAACAGCAATAATATTATTGACACATTATTCCTTTTGGAAAAAGGGCTAAAGAAATATAGAGCCCTAGTAATTGCGAACAAATATTATGAATGTTGCATTAGTTTATAAAATTGTTCCAAAAGGTCTGAGGTTTTTTAAGGCTCTGAATGGAGTTGTTAAGGAAGACCCATTATTTAAAGAACTGGTGGTGTTCTTTAACTCAGCTGGTCTTGACTTTCTTAAACTACTGATTAAAAGGAATAATGACTTTATCGGTGACCTAAAAAATGAACTGGAAACATTAGACAATGAATGCAGACAGTTCCTTAATATCAGTAAAAACATTAGTTCTTATTCCCAAATGTTGGTGGCTGTTGACAAGTACGAACAAGTGGTCATTGACAGAAAATTCAAAAAGATCGATAGAGACTTGCATGCTTACGAGGAAGGCAACGCATTTTATATAAATGACAATAACGCGAAGAAAACATCTTGAGGTCCTATACCTAATAATGTTAAAAAACACACGTTCAGTTCTACATCGAATTTTGGTCGCTCCACCTTAAAATCAGCTGATTCAGGTAACGGAACTGCTTCTGTTTCATCAAAGGAAGTACGTCAACAGCAGAGTAAAAGTAACAGCTCAGATAAAGCTGTGACATTAATCAAAAACACAACGAATGGTACCACTTCTACAGCAGTTACCCCTAGTTCCAGTAAATCCGCAGAACATCCAAAAAACAGCAGCGGATCCACAGTAGCAGCGCGACTGAAACAGGGACAAGGATGGAGCCGTTTGCGGAAATAGGACACCATTTCTCAGGTTCAGAACAGTTTTTGAATGAAAAACATAGTTTTAAAATGTATAACTTGTCTAGTTATGTCTTCAGTGATGCTCAACTACGTGTACTTGAGATGGGATTGAATTTCATTCTCAGTAGAAGAGCAGGTTTAGCTAATACACTGCTTAACATCAAGTTGTATGTTAGGAAATTGAATTTAACGTACATTTTTAAAGATATGCATAGACCATGTACAAATGTTCCTAAAAAATCTACATTTAATCCTACTTTACACAGTACTTTGAAAATGTTTGAATCTGTATGTAACAATGATATTAGGGAGTTGTTAAAAGGCAGACCTATTGAACGTTATTTTAACCTGAATAGTGAAGAAAAGAAAGCCCTTCATGACTTACAGCAAATTAGTAATGTTAGATTCATGAAAGCTGACAAAGCAGGTGGTTTAGTGGTGATGAATGTTGAGAACTATATTATGGCAGTGGAACAAATACTAAACAATGAGGATGAATACATGGAAGTAAACGGAGATCATATTAATAGAAGTTACAATTTTGTGAAATACGTTTTATATGACCATTTGATGAATGGGGAAATTACAGGTGATATTTACAACTTTTTGGTTATTGAAAATCCCAGTTTAGGCCCAGAATGATACTGCAGTACAAGGACAAAATGATTGATTTCAACAATTGGCTAAGCTTCTGGTGTCATTCAAAGGGGATCCAGTATCTGTCTGCTTGGGATGACATGGTCGACAGACCACGATGCTTTGCCACAGATGGCCTGCACCTGTCGCCCCTAGGATTCTGGATACTGGCTAAGGCTCTTGCTGCTCTGATAGTGCCTTTTTTAGACAGGGTTCAAGTAACAAATTCACCACCATAACAGGAACAGGCAAGCAAAAACTGAGGATAATGCTACTCAATGCTAGAAGTCTAAATTTCAAAATGCACTCACTCGATACACTCCTTAAAATGGAGAACATCGATATCTGCTTCAAGGCTCCAGAGAGCACTCCTGCACTACCAGGCTATAACTCATACCACACTTTTCGGCCATCTAACCTGGACTGAAACACCAAAGGTGGGGGTGTGTCCATATTCATTAAGGATATCCACACCTCCAGGCTAGTTGCTCAGCATAATGCATCCGAGGTTATCCAAGTGCAACTAACTCTTGGCAAAACTGCAATCCAAGTTGTAGCTTTCTACAGATCCCCCACTATGCCCCAGGATTCCCACTCCTCTTTTCTTGATGTACTGGAAAATATTAGGGTTCAACCAAACACCCTAATAATGGATGACTTCAACTACCCCACCATTAACTGGGAAAACTACTCATGTACTAACTCCTTAGCGCAACGCTTTCTGGAATTCATAAACTCCAGTGCCCTAAATCAACTTATCCACACCCCCACCAGGGGCAACAATATCCTAGACCTAGTCATTACCAACATGAGTGACCTGAAGTCAACTCCTCGTTGGTCCGAGCCGACCATAAGCTAATCACCCTTGATATCCACATCCCACCCCCACCCCCCATTAAGGAAACCACAGTAAGAAATTTCTCCAAAGCCAACTTCATGCTTCTTAAGACAGAAGTAGTGAACTTCATGACACCCATGCAGATGGACAATACAGTTACAACTGCTGAATCCTACACAAATGTGCTCTATAAGCACCTACAGAGTGTATGGATCGTGCTATCCCAAACAGAACCAAGACGCTATCCTCCAAAAAAAGGAAGCCAATCTGGTGGTCCCCTGTCATAAACAAACTGTACAACAGAAGGAAGAAACATTTGCAAAAGAGAGTAAAATCCCATGAGTGGAGGAACTCCCTGGTCAGCCTCAGTAAGAAGCTGAGATCCCTTATAAGATCCTCCAAAGCTAGCTATGAAAATAAAATTGCCACTAATTCCAAGGACAACCACAAAGCATTCTATCGCTAAGTCAAGAATCTCAATGGCAACACCCAGATCTGCTCTGAGTTACAGCACAAAGGCATGAAAATTACAGAACCAACTGATATTGCCAACATCCTGGCAGATAGGTTCAGTGCTAACTTTACACCCCCCTCAACCCCTAAAGGGCCCATATCTATACAGGAAGAATGCAGAGTCCCTGTAATCACAACTACGCAGGTGAAAGCTGCACTCTCTAAAGCCAAAAACACAGCACCCATGGGACTGGACAACATCCCAGGCTGCATTTTACACGAACTTCAGAATGAACTGGCTCCCCACTTAAGCACCATGTTCAATAATAGCCTCGCATCAGGCTTTGTGCCCACTGAATGGCACACAGCAACAGTTATCCCACTCCACAAAAGGGGAGCCACCAATGAACCCGAGAACTATAGACCTATTAGCCTGATGAGCCTGGTCTGCAAAGCCATGGAACGTATCATCATGGAACTCATAAACAAAGACATTGGTAACCTCCAAACTCTGGATCCCACCCAGTTCGGGTTTGTGAAAGGCAGACCATGCCTCCTGAACCTGATCAACTTCTTTGAGGCAGTCACCAAAGCCATAGAGGAGGGTAAAGTGGTTCACACAGCCTATCTTGACCTCGTCAAGGCTTTCGACACCATCCCTCATTCTGGAATTATAGCTAAACTCAAGAAACTAGGCATAAATTCCTATGTCACAAGATGGGTTGCCAACTGGCTCACTGACAGAACCCACACTGTAAAAGTTGCAGACTCCAAATCTGACCTCAAACCAGTGACAAGTAGAGTACCACAGGGTTCCATCCTGGCACCGCTCCTGTTTGGTATCTACTTCTCTGAAGTACAGGCTAACACAGAAGGCCTCTGGCTAATGAAGTTCGCAGATGACTGCAAACTAGGAGCCATAGTCAAGTCCCCAAATGATGTGAACATCCTACAGAGACAGATCTGAGACAGATGCCTGGTGTCAGAGCCATGGCCTCAAGCTCAATGCCAAAAAGTACAGTGTCATCCCCTTTGGTAAAAACTCTGTACCCATGAACTACCACATAGGCAGCAATCTACTTAACACCAAATGCGTGATAAGAGACCTTGGGACCCAGGTGGACAGTAGTCTCTCCTTTGATAGTCACATCACCACAGTAGTCAGGAAGTCCTTCTACGTGGCAAACCTCATCATAAAAGGGTTCTCGTCCAGGAAAAAAGAGGTCATCGTTACCCTCTACTCATCACTCATTAGACCCATTATAGAGTACAACGCCCCTTTTGGAATGTACCTCACAAGACATCTGCAGCAGCTGGAAAGGCCACAGAAGTACCTCACAAAGAGGATTACTAGACTCAAACAAATGCCATACACTGACCACCTCAAAAAACTCCAGCTTTACTCCATGCCATATCGCCTACTCAGAGGTGATCTCTGCCTAACATATAAAGCTATGTCAAACCCAGAGCTGTTGGACATGCTACATCTAAAGAAATCCCAATCCCTCTGAGCTACACACTCTAGGGACCTAAAACTTGTCACCACAATAAGCAGGACATGCTGGAGGGATAGATTTCTATCCCAGAGACTTCCCATACTCTGGAACAGGCTGCCCATCTATGTCAAGCAAAGTTCTTCATTAGCACTCTTCAAGAAAAATCTTGATGAGTGGATGGGAAATAGGAAATACACCCCGGGGATCACTTCTGTGTCTCTGCTCATCAGTGGCACAGGAAAATAACTTTCTTGGGTGGCGTAAGCCAGGGAACCTTGTTGGCTAGGCTTGCGTAGGCCCTTGGGCTGATAGCCTAGTACCTACCTATGAACCTATTTGGTATACCTAAAATCCACAAAGATGTTAATCACCCTCCCTTTAGACCTATTGTGGCATCATCAGGGTCCATCACAGAAGGACTATCTTTTTATTTGGACAAAGTTTTGAATCCTTTAGTCCAGTATTTACCTTCTTTTATTAAGGACTCTTGGTCCTTTCCAGATAGTATTAGGTCATTCTGGACAGAAAACAAAAACTTAAGGTGTTTTTTTCAAGGAGAATTTTTCATCTTAACTGTGGATGTAATTTCTTTGTACACCTGTATCCCGCAAGAAAAAGGGTTAGAATTTGTATGGAATTTTTTGACCAAATACACCATTTGCGGAAATTCCACTGCTGGCACCTGTTGCTCCCTAATGGAACTTTTGTTGGATAACAATTTCTTTGTTTTCAACAGAAAGACTTATAAACAGCTTAAAGGGGTAGCAATGGGTGCCACAGTGCCTCCAGCAGTTGCTGGATTGGTGATGGGATGGTGGGGAAAAGAAATCCTACCCTCCATCAGTTCTTTTTCTGACATTTTGTTTTAATGTCATTAAACAGACGATTTGTTTTTCATTGTCAAAGGTTCTGCGAATAATTACACCACATTATTGGCAGATCTAAACAGTAGTTGTGAGTTTCTTAAATTCAAACTTAGTGGTTTTGGTAACCAAGTTAACTATCTAGATGTACGGTTGGAATGGGATTTTGACATCAAACCATTTACAAATAGAATTTACAGGAAGAATACTTATGTTAATAACTATTTGCATTTTCATAGTAATCACCCTATGCACATTAAGAAAAATGTTCTTAAAGGTCAATATATAAGAGCGTCTCGGATGACAACAAATGATAGAATATTTTTGGAAGAAATTGATTTTATCACTAATTTGTTTCTTGAAAGAGGTTGTCCTATTGCACTGTTGCAGGAAATTAGTGGTGATATTATTAATAGGAGGAAAACTGTATTTTCACCCATTTTGGCAATTGGCTTATGGGAGCAAACCTTGACAGTTCAACAAGAAAGTAACACTATTTCAAATATGATATCACCTATTCCTAGATGTACAATTGGCATGTCTATTGATAGTAATCACATTAAAAAGTGATTACAAATAATTGGAAGATCATTCTTGATAATAGTGATTTAGTTAGTACTTTAGGCAATGCACCCAGTTTTGTTTCAAAAAAACATAATACTATTAAGAACATTTTAGAAAAAAATGACAATTTGAAAACTGCACCTATATCAAATAAAACTAATAGTATGTCCAAATGTTTTGGCTGTAACACATGTAGGTACATTCAGGAAGGCCCTTTTATTAACTTCCGTCACTTGGACAGAACTATTAGTGTAAAAGGTAGATTTAATTGTAATTCTTCTAATATAGTTTACATTGCATTATGCTCAGGTTGCACCGCTTTTTATGTACGTATGACCACTAGAAACCTTTGCACAAGAGTAAGGGAACACTATTACGCTATTAGAACTGGAGATGATAAGAATGCTTTATTTAAGCACTCAATCACCTGTAGTTCATATAAAAAATTTATGTTTAGTGTTTTAGAACAAGTTGATAAAGACCTTAGAGGTGGTAACATCAAAAACAAAGTTGAAAGGAAAGAATCATTGTGGCAGCTTAGATTAGATGCAGATAGGTTCCCTGGTTTAAATGAATTTATTAACATTAAATGTTTTTCAACAAAAGGTAATTAACATCTGGTGTTATATGTAGTAAAGTACTGGAGTTTATACATTTTATTTTCAATCTATTTTATTGTATTAAATAATATGTATGTTGTATTATTATATTAAATGTATTAATTTATATATGAGAGCACACATAGTATGCTTAACATTTTAAGTATTGTTTCAGTTGCAAGTGTTATATTATTTTAAGTTAGTAAGCACAGTGAAGTAGATTATTGCTTTGTAATTAGTTTAATTGTTAATTAAGTATGGGAGGGGCATGTTTTACTTGTACTTAAACTTGGGAAAAGTTTGTAAAGATGTATTCTGGAGAAGTATTTAGACGAAAGCGTTAAGTAAAATTTTTTTACGCTCATTTCTTGGCCGGTTTTCGCTGTTGTTCCAGTGTTTGGTTTGTGGTGCCCTACCAATTCACCTTGCTGTATATGTTTTGACACACACTGTCTTCAAAAATAGTTTAATTCATACAGCAAATAAATTATCCAATATCTTTCCTAATATTAATTTGAAAACCAGAAATGTCAGTCTGGAAAGGAAGTGCCTATTTTGGTCTTGCAAACTACTACACTCTTACCATATTTGAAGTAGTCTATGCAAGATATTTGGCGTGACAAGATCAGTTTTTCTCTACAATTTCTACATTTTATGGGAAACAAAAGGTAAATGCAAAATACAAACAATATAATCAGTTTTGCTGTTAAACAAGAAAGTAATTTCTCTTTTGTAGGCATTATCCTACACTATTGCAGTTAATTACTTCTACCTCCTATTTAAGGAACATTGCAAATTAAGAGTCTTTCACAGCTTCAGATATCAACAAAACTTCAAACAACTAGCAAATGGCTTCCTCATTTACAAGCAAGGAATCCTAATTTTCCTCGTGATTCTATAGGATCTCTTTAAATCATTATGAAGTAGTTATCCAACATTCTATGGACACTTAGTCATGAATAGATTCACGTTCTCAGAAACAAAATAAGTAGTTTAATTGCATTGCAAACATATGACTTCTTCTTCTTCTTCTTTCGGCTGCCACAGCGGATCAACTGTTTCCATTTCTTCCTGTCCTCTGCATCTTGCTCTGTCACACCAACCACCTGCATGATCTCTCTCACCACATCCATAAACCTTATCTTAGGCCTTCCTCTTTTCCTGTTACCTGGCAGCTTCATCCTTAGCATCTTTTTCCCAATATACTCTGCATCCTTCCTCAGCACATGTCCAAACCAACGTAATCTTGCCTCTCTGGCTTTGTCTCCAAACCTTCCAACCTGGGCTGACCCTCTAATATATTTATTCCTAATCCTGTCCATCCTGGTCACACCCAGTGCAAATCTTAACATCTTCAACTCTGCCACATCAAGCTCTGACTCCTGCCTTTTTGTCAATGCCACTGTCTCCAACCCATATAACATAGCTGGTCTCACTACCCTCTTGTAGACCTTCCCTTTCACTCTTACTGGTACTCGTCTGACACAAATCACTCCTGACACTCTTCTCCACCCACTCCATCCTGCCTGTACTCTCTTCTTCACCTCTCTTCCATACTCACTATTACTCTGAACTGTTGATCCCAAGTATTTAACTCATCCACCTTCGCCACCTCTACTCCCTGCATCTTCATCATTCTTCTATCCTCCCTCTCATTCACACACATATATTCTGTATTAGTCCTACTGACCTTCATTCCTCTTCCCTCTAGAGCATATCTCCATCTCTCCAGGGTCTCCTCCACCTGTTCCCTGCTCTCACTACAGATCACAATGTCATCTGCAAACATCATAGTCTACAGGGACTTCTGTCTGATCTCATCTGTCAACCTGTCCATCACCATTGAAAATAAGAAAGGGCTCAGAGCTGATCCTTGATGTAATCCTACCTTCACCTTAAACGAATCCATCACTCCCACCGCAGACCTCACCGCTGTCTCACTACCCTTGTACATATCCTATACCACTCTTACATACTTCTCCGACACTCCCGACTTCCTCATACAAAACCACATCTCCTCTCTAGGCACCCTATCATATGCTTTCTCTAAGTCCACAAATACACAATGCAACTCCTTCTGACCTTCTCTGTACTTCTCCATCAACACTCTCAGAGCAAACATCGCATCTGTAGTGCTCTTTCCTGGAATGAAACCATACTGCTAATCACTAATCATCACCTCCTTTCTTAACCTAGCTTCCACTACTCTTTCCCATAACTTCATGCTGTGACTGATCAATTTAATCCCTCTGTAGTTACTACAGCTCTGAACATCACCCTTATTCTTAAAAGTTGGTACCAAAACACTTTTTCTCCATTCCTCAGGCATCCTCTCACTTTCCAAGATTTCATTAAACAATCTAGTTAAAAACTCCACTGCCATTTCACCTAAACACCTCCATGCTTCCACAGGTATGTCATCTGGACTAACGGCCTTTCCATTCTTCATCCTTTTTATAGCTATCCTTACTTCCTCCTTGCTAATCTACTGCACTTCATGATTCACTATCCACACATCATCCAACCTTCTCTCCCTCTCATTCTCTTCATTCAGCAGCCCCTCAAAGTACTCTTTCCATCTGCTCAACACACTCTCATCGCATGTGAGTACATTTTCCTCATTATCCTTTATCACCCTTACCTGCTGCACATCTTTACTAGCTCGGTCCCTCTGTCTAGCCAATCGGTACAGGTCCTTTTCTCCCTCCTTAGTGTCCAATCTTTCATATAACTCTTCATACTACATAACCTTAGCCTGTGCCACCACTCTCTTTGCCATGCACCTCATCTCCTTATACTCTTGTCTACTTTCTTCATCTCTCTGACAATCCCACTTCTTGTTCACCAACCTCTTTCTCTGTATACTCTCCTGTACTTCCTCATTCCACCACCAGGTCTCTTTGTCCTCCTTTCTCTTTCCAGATGTCACACCAAGCACCTTCCTAGCCATCTCCCTTACTAGCTCTGCTGTAGTTACCCAGCTATTCAGTAACTCTTCACTGCCACCCAGTGCCTGTCTTAACTCTTCCCTGAACTCCACCTCACAATTACCCTTTTTTCAATTTCCACCATGTGATCCTTGGTGCTGCCCTCACACTCCTCCTCCTCCTCTTCTTGTTCAACAATGTCATCTTACAAACCACCATCCTATGCTGCCTAACTACATTTTCCCATGTCACCACATTACAGTCCCCAATCTCCTTCAGACTGGCCCTTCTACATAAGATATAATCCACCTGTGTGCATCTTCCTCCACTCTTGTATGTCACCCTATGCTGCTCCGTCTTGTTAAAATACGTATTCATCACAGCCATGTCCATCCTTTTCACAAAATCCACTACCATCTGACCTTCTGCATTCCTTTGCTTAAAACCATACCTACACATCACTTCCTCATCCCCTCTGTTCCCAAATTGCAAATATATGACAAGTTTAATTAAACTACTTATGTAGCTATGATATATTGCAAAAAGAAAAAAGTCATACACTAAATGCAACAATTTTGTTTAGATTAAAAAATTAAGATATTCTAAAAGAAAGCTGTATAACTATATAGGTCCATCATTTGATAATCTAATGGATGTTGCCTCTGGATATAATTTTTCCCATCTTACAAGTTATATCCTTCTTTTTGTCTCCATTAACATAAAGGTAGAAATAATTTCAGAAAGAGGTTATTAAAAAGAATATAACATTGAATTGTCTGTGGTAGTTGCTTGACATTTTCATTGAGGATTAATGCCAGTCACCTCAGTAATGATGTATGTGGATTAACAATCATTACTGATATGATACAGAATTGGCAATTTGTTTTCTTTTTTTTAACATTATAATTCCTTGAGAAATGTAGGTTTTTGGGAAAAAATTAGGTTATGACATTCTACAAGTTATTATTTGCAGCACTTCTTTCTGCTTCTGCCCTTTGCTGGAAATGGATAGTGGGATAAAGCCCTATATACATCCCATGAGAACCAAGTTTGGTTAGCATCTTGGTTACTGGAAGAGGTGAAAAAGAAGGTGGGAATGAGCAATGTTGGTGCTCCCATCCTAGGGAGACTGAGGTGGCTATTTCACCCTTAACTGCTGGCTCCAACTGGATAAGTGGGGGAATGCCAGGTCATGTCTATAGGAGTCATACAAGACACATACCACATAAAACAGGGGGCAGGTCCATGGTGAGAGAAGGTTCACACTTAAGAAGCATCCTTCAGAGAGTGCCACTTATGCAGAGCATCCTGGCCAACATGGAGGAAGGAGCTAGACCTAGCCTACATGACTTTCATACTGGACATACCTGAACACATGATTTTCTCCCCAAGGGAACAAATGCCCTAACTGGCCTCTGTCACAGACTGGGAATAAATGGACTGTAGGCCTTTCATCTAGCCTGACAGTTTGCCAGCTCTTACCCTCACAGGGGAGCAAATGAGCTAATTAGGTGAAAGTAGTGGAGACATTGCTTTATGAGGGGTTTATGTGAGGGGCAATTCCATTTTCCTTCATCTTAAGACTTTTCATTCAAAGTCCTTTAATGATGCCAAAACCTTTTACTAACCAGAGAAATTGTTTCATCCATAGATAAGACAGACTATTCTAAAAAGTTGGCCCATATGTAATGATAACTTGCAAAAATGAGACGGAATGTATTGTTGTGAATGCTAACTTGTAATGTTCCCAAGATCTAGAATCAGGGACGTAGTTTAGTGTGTCACATATTCTACTCTACTTTATTAGCCGCTAACACTAGTATGTATAATTCTGTCTCTGAAAATAATTCAGCAGCTGGCCTAACAAAATTCCTTTCCTTCAGTTTCTAATTGAGCTTGTTAAGTTTAGGGAACTACATTCCCTAACTTTCAAAATGCTGAATTCTGAGCTGTTACTGAAATAACTCATGTGGGATCAGTTCCCTACCCTGGTTATTACATTCAAATAAAAAAAATAAATAAATTTCCTGAGTTTTGGCTTGAAACTTAGATCATCAAATGTCTTTTTATTATATCACGAAAGTGGGAAATGTCATTTCTCACTGTCATATAAAACAATTATCCATCCTTACTGGGGACTTTACCTTCTCCTAAAAAAAGTTACTACTGGAGAAAAACATAAGATGTTATATTACATGAAAATCTGAAGTTAAAAAATAGCACCAGCAAATTTGTAAACAGGCTTTTAGTTTTCCAGAAGAATTATCAAAACATCTAAATGTTACAGATTTTGACCAGAATTTTATAGTGTAGCCATTAAATAGTTTCATCAATGTGACGGTTACATGTTCATATCAGAGTAAAATAACTTAAAAAAAAAGTTGTATGTTATATAGAATAGCAGTTAAAACAAGATATATTTTTACTAATTTTATTCAAGAGAGCATGGCTGTAAAAGCAGTGTTCCGAAAATCTGGATCAGACACATTTAAAAATGCCAGCATTAATAACTTGCAAAGTTGCGATGTTAACCCTATAACTAGTAACACTCAATACAGTTATTTTTTTTTTTTTCAGAAGAGAAAAGAAATTTCATAGCTTTATGTCTTTCCTAAGATCCTGCCATTTTAACCCTAAAGTATGTTTGTATTGGTTGTATAAAACTGTATTTAGAGCAAGATATACACACTATCATCAGTGTCCTTGATAAGCTAGAACTAAAAAAGACAGTGTAGTATATGAGGGACAAAAATATTAGAAGAACACAAGCATGAACATATATTCAGCTTGGAGAATGCAGGCTTTTAATTTTCCACTTTTCCAGATTTTCACTAGGAAATCCTAGTTTACTCATTCCTTCAAAATGTGTTTAGTATTTTATAAGGTATTTCACACAGCTGTCACTAAATGTAATTTGCTGAGTGAAAAATTACCCTAGCACTGACAAATACCTCTTCTAGTGGGTATCATCTAATTGATTTGTTTCCTTCAGAAGAGACATATTGGTTTTAGGGATTAATAGGTCACTCAGAAAGGTAGACATATTACATATCCATTGTTAAAAAGGCATTGATATCCCAATTTATCATACATTTCTTTTATTCAACAGCATCACTATAGATATTGCATGAAGTAGGCCGTTTCCAAAAGACAAAGTCCTGACACTGCTTCATGTACACCAACACATGAGAAACCTTCACTGATACATGATAGCTAATACAGCACATCTATATATATTTGCCTTGACAGCTTGTTTTTTTCTTTTTCTTAAAAACTGTCTCACAACTTCCTGTCAAAATGCTGTGCCCCTCAAAACCACTTATCAAGTCCCCAAAAGTCTTTTTTTTCTCCCCCAGACTTTACATATGCAAAGCCATCAGTATGTCATCGTATTCTATATCTTCTGGGCAAGTATTTCTCAAATGGTGAGGCCAGCCTCATTCAGAAGTATTGGACTTCTGGCCATGTTTCAGGAGCCGCCCAAGATAAGTCAGAACACTTCTGGTGTTTTTTGAACATGGAATCAGACTAAATGAAAAGAGTACTAGTTGATGAATAAGGGTGCTTGGTTGTAAATCAGCTGTGAAAAAATAATATTCCAAACCAAAACATGATTATCAAAAGTTTGTGTGTGTGTGTGTGTGTGTGTGTGTGTGTGTGTGTGTGTGTGTGTGTGTGCGCATCATACCTCTCTTCTTAGCACAAGAAATGCAGACAAAGTCTGACATAATGGGGGGGGGGGTCAAAGGCCTAAAAATAAGGACAGATTTTACATATTGCTCTTATAAATTTAGAAAGCTGCTAGAATAGCATGATTTGTGTTTGCATGCATTTGATGAAGGATATGAAGTCTAAAACTCAAATGTATGGCTTTATTTAGTGACTTCAGTCCCCAGATTATCCCAGTAATTTGCCAGAAAAGAAAAACTCAAATTTTATGAGGAGCAGACAAAAATATGAGGCAAAAGTCTGAACAGTTAAGAAGTATGGTACATGTGTGTGTGTGTTTTGGGGTGGGGTTTATAGATGCCTTTTTATAGTGCAGAATGTGCTTTTTTAGATATGTGACAAAGTAAATGCTGTTTTGACATTTAGTGGATGCTCAATGACTTGTCCTTGTTTTGGAGGATCACTGAAATGGAATTTGAACATTGTGTCAGTCTAGAACCTTCCCTTTGAAACCATTAACACTCCTAATGTCTTTGTTCAGAGCCAGCTTCCAAAGCTACATGCTTTGTTATAGGTGAAGTCTTCTTGTTGTATTGCAGGTCATAAGCCCAGTGTTCGTTTTCTTGAAGACCATCCCTGAAAGTGTCTGTCTGAGAACTGTTTGTCCTTACTGCTGTCCCATGTACTAAATGGACTGAGTCACTGCTGTGATTACCATCACTAATGCAATGGCTTCCTCTCTTCATTTTCTTCTTCCATTTTTTTTTCAAAATGACTTTCTTTAGCAGAGCACTTTATCTTTCACTTACAGGCATTAATTAAGCCCACAAATCCATTAATGTGATGGGTTCCTACTGCAGGCTAGCCTTTCAGCATAAATTGCCACTATCACCATATCCATGCCATCTGCAAACAAGGCAGGCCCTAATTGTGTGACTGCAGTACCCAACTTGTAATCTGCATTATAGGCTAGATGTTACACAACCATCATGTCTGGATCGTTACCTCCAACCCTGCTTTCCACCAACACCATCAGTTTTCCCCCCACTGGTACTCCGGCAGTTTTCTCATCAGACTTTGCTGTATAGCAAAACTGAAATATTGTGCAAAGAGTATGTTTTTTGTAAATAGCCAATGCATAGCTCTCAACCTTCCATCACCAAAATGAGGAACACTAGCCCTGATAATGTGGAACAAATGGGTAAAATGAGGAACACATACTAACAGCTTACTAACAACTTCATCTAGGAAGGTCATTGGATGGTTAAAATATGCTGGTTTTACTTACAAAAAAGATAATTTAATGAATGAACATGATTATTTCTATTTACCATGGATATCAGTCAAAAAACTACTAACAGAAAATGTGTGTCAGACTCTTTCAATAAGGAACTTCCAGGGACATGAACTTTTTAAGACCCCAAATGAGGTACGTTCCTCGTAATGAGGTACACATGAGAGGTAAGAGCCAATTAACTTAATCTTGTATAACTTGATTGAATCTACCAGTCATCTGCTGCTCACTGAGTAGCCATCTGCAAGTCAATTAGCCAAACAAATGGCTCTAGGATATCTCTAAAATAAACTACTTGAATCAGCATGCTTAATAAACCAAAAACTCATGCACTACTAGGATGCATTTACTGTTATCTGTCTAGAAAATCTAGTAAGTCAGTGAGGAGAAATCCTGCATACAGACTCAGACACTGCTTTCTCATGTCTGCAGATGACAGGAATGCTATGATGATAACAGAGGTTCACAATAGAAGGATCAGGCATTCCAGCTGCTTGCAATACCTAATGATATCCAGGGGATTATGGGTTTTTCAAATGGAGGCAGCAACTTAGCAGTGAATAGTTCCTGATATTAGCAGCTTTCTCTCCATATGGGTTAGTGGTAAAGACTGTTTACAGGACCCTTTTCGCACCTATTCATTTGGATGTGATATTTTGTAATCTGTGGAGATACAATGAAGGGGATACAGGTTTTCAGTTATAGACCAAGACGTTGTCATAAATAAGACTGCCACAGAAGCACAAAACAAAGGCTAAGCAGTGTTAATACATACATACAAATATGGAATGTCATCATGTAGGAAGGAAGTCTAATAAATACCACAGCTCAGACTTCACATTAATAACACTGTCAGATGAGAGTGACATGTGGTTGTCATTCATTCTTCAGAGTCCCTCTCATAGCCCTCCCCCTCCCATTTGTCGTACCAGGCCTCTGTTTAATTTTATAATCTCACGGTTGAGTTGCATACCTTATACTACGCAGTGCACAGCTTCGTTCGGCAGTAGAACATTCTCACAAGTTTTGTTAATGTTCCTTCTTACAGAGGGCTTTCTGCAACTTGACCTGTTTGACAGAGCAAGCATTTCTTTATACTGAAGAATGATGAGGTAATGCACATTCCTGAAAACAGAAGCAATCACTTCAGTTTTCCCTTCTTTTCTAATTCAAATGGCTTATTTTTAATATTAAGATAGGCTGCGTTATGCATTTCTAGACAGGACATCTGCAAAAGATCACTGTGAAGGAGTATAATTTAAGGGTGGAAAAGATCCAAACTCCTCACACAGTTTAGAGAAACTGCCCTTCCCTGAATTAATAAAAAGCTAATGAAATTCAGAAGTGTGTTTGCAGAGCTGAAGTTGAGAGTATTGTTTCTCTGCATTACAGTAGGTCTGCATTCAGTCTGGTTATCATCTGATTCATGACAGTATGCTTCATTGGAGTCATGTTGAACTGTTGGTTCGACTGTTTGGACAGAGTGCGTTGCTACCTCTTTTGCTTTCAGCCTTGGCTCATGCTTCTTGTCAGATTACCAGGAAGAACTGTCCATAAATTCATGTCATCCATTTCATAAATATGTGGATGAGGTATCTGAAGAAGCTGCAAGGAATCCCAGCATAAAAATTACATCTTAGAGAATAATCTGCAAGTATAGGATCCTGGGAATCAGTTCCAGGATATACATATTTAAAAGCACACACATGACAACATCCAGGAGGAGGCTTTAATGTAAAGAGAGCCTTGACTCTGTGTCACAGGAAGGTCCACTCTATCACTTTTAAGGCCGGTACATCTTCAGAACCCTACTGTAATCCAGCTCTGTAGTCCAGATATTAATGGGGTAAGACACTCCCTGTTCAAATGCCCTATAACCAGTGGGTATGTCTAAACAACAGAGTCCTGGAGAATGAGTGCCTATCAGAATGGAACAGGACTAAAAAAATTCAGCCAGCATTCTGTGCTTAAAGTAAATGGGTCAGCATGTAACCATATTCCATCAGCTAAGCATGGCCTTGTCATGATAGTTTGACTTCAGCCAGCTTTTCTCATTTTGGAAAACTGCAGACTTTGTTCAGCACAAGAATGTGGACAGAAAACAATGCTTTACCATCAACTAATATTGCATAAAACATACTGAAATCCATTACAGCTTTACAGACATGCTTTTGCATTCTTTTTTATTCGTGCAGTCAGTGCTAAGGGTGAAGGTTGTGATCTGTTCGATCTGATAGGAAGCTGTTTCCCATAGCCAAAGGCTTCACTTCCTTTGCCTGCAGTGGGAATCTGAGAAAGTCACTTAACAAAACAGTGTTTTGGGGAATTTGAGAAACTGGGCTAGGCTCCTAAATGGTATCTTGACTGCATGCCTAGAAACTACCTACAAACATTATGATATTCAATTTTACTTACGAGTTATTGCATTCTTGAGTTCAGTCTCACTAAAACATACTCTCTCCTACAAGGATGAAGGATACAGTTGATCTTCACAACAAATGCCATGCAGTGTCCTGGCTGAGAAATTAGAAGGGTAGCATGGACCTTGCAAAATAGATAATACTAATACCCATTACAAAATGTTACCATGTCTATAGGAAACCTTTTACAAAATGTTACCATGTCTATAGGATACCCATTACAAAATGTTACCATGTCTATAGGATACCCATTACAAAATGTTACCATGTCTATAGGATACCCATTACAAAATGTTGCCATGTCTATAGGATACCTTTTACAAAATGTTACCATGTCTATAGGATACCCATTACAAAATGTTACCATGTCTACAGGATACCCATTACAAAATGTTACCATGTCTATAGGATACCCATTACAAAATGTCACCATCTCTATAGGATACCCATTACAAAATGTTACCATGTCTATAGGATACCCATTACAAAATGTTGCCATGTCTATAGGATACCTTTTACAAAATATTACCATGTCTGTAGGATACCCATTACAAAATGTTACCATGTCTATAGGATACCTTTTACAAAATATTATCATGTCTATAGGATACCTTTTACAAAATGTTACCATGTCTATAGGATACCTTTTACAAAATATTACCATGTCCACAGGGAACCAATTACAAAATGTTACCATGTCCACAGGGAACCAATTACAAAATGTTACCATGTCTATAGGATACCTTTTACAAAATATTACCATGTCCACAGGGAACCAATTACAAAATGTTACCATGTCTATATGATACCTTTTACAAAATATTACCATGTCCACAGGGAACCAATTACAAAATGTTACCATGTCTATAGGATACCTTTTACAAAATATTACCATGTCCACAGGGAACCAATTACAAAATGTTACCATGTCTATAGGATACCTTTTACAAAATATTACCATGTCTATAGGATACCTTTTACAAAATGTTACCATGTCTATAGGATACCTTTTACAAAATATTACCATGTCTATAGGATACATTTTACAAAATGTTACCATGTCTATAGGATACCTTTTACAAAATGTTACCATGTCTATAGGATACCTTTTACAAAATATTACCATGTCCACAGGGAACCAATTACAAAATGTTACCACATCCATAAGCTACCTATTATTACATCTTACTATGTCCATAGAATATCCCATTATAAAATCTTTACATGTCCATCTGCTATAGGCTTTGCCTACCTGTCCACAGTCCCAAACAGAAAACGGTAATGTTGAATCATAAACCCCAAAAAATTAAATTGCTTACAGTATTAAGCTGCTTTCCAGCAGCTGTTCTTATCACCTACCATCATTTCAGTTCCCCTAATGCTTTCTTGCCATCTGATTTACTTATTGAGTTATCCCAAAAGCAGGGCCAAAAGGGGCAGATACAACAGCACCGTCTAGTGGCCAGAGCAAAGATAATAGCAATTTACTTGCTAGAGTAAGGCTTTCCATGAAAGGCTGCTATTGATGGTGTGGTCAGTGCTGTCTCGGTATTCTTTTACTGGGCTCATCTTTCTTAAAAGGATTTTCCTTGCATGTGGAGAGTCATGGCATATTATAAATGAGGGTAAAAGAAACTCAGAAGATCATCAACATGTAAAACTAACACAAATAAAAGCCAAAAACTGGACTATTGAGCAAGATAAAAATAACTTTTAGAAGGGATGGTCAGGACCGGCCTTTGGTCAGCTGGTGCCCTTGGCAAAAGTTCTCCACAGCACCCCCCACACACACACACTACCCAGTGCCCCCATCCTGGTCTACCTATACCATCCAGATTACTGGAAAAGCACCCCTGTCAGAGTGGCACGCTAGGCAGCTGCCTAATTGGCCTATACCTAAGACCAGCTGTGGGGATGGTACAGCCTTCCTTTTCCCAAACTCCCCTTATTAAATTAATTGCACCAATATATACTCTACCACCACTCTATGGTTATTTAATGGTTGTTCAACAGTGTATCTGCCAAAATGGCTTTCATCAAAACCATTGTTTTAGCAGACGTAGGTCTGAGTTGGTAAACTGCTTCCACCAGTTCTCACTACAGCTTTATGACCTGGAATAAATAATATATAATAACTAGTATTACAGGGAGGACATATACTCCACCCCATTATTACAGATTATTAACGGAAGGAAACAGTTATGCTGAAATTGAATTTAGTATCACATATGTCCTTAGCCACAAACACTTTCAATATTTAACTAGGAGAGCATACATTCTCATTTTAAAGATGTCAACACAGCAAAGCAAATTCAACAAGTGGGTCCAAACACTTCTCAGTGTCTAGCTAATGCAATAAAATCAACATGTGATGTTAAGGTTTACAGAAACCCCAGGCAAATATAACTATTACCTTGTACCTTGTTTCTTTAAGTGTGCCAGATATGGACTTAAAAGAAACACTAAATGACTTTAGAATTTTGAGAATGTAAGTTTAAGGCATAGTACTTTAGTTCTAGAAAATGCACATTCCTTCTGTACAAGGAAATGTACACTGAACAATTAACTCAGAAGCCTTTTCTCACAAAGCACATATTATGTGAATACAGAGCTTTTCTGCTAGGGAACTAAGACTGTGCATTGTTGTCTATTTAGGTTTTAAAATCTGTACAGTTTTCAAGATATTTTTCTTATAATGCTTATGCTGTACTGACTTTGATATTTCTGATCTTTTAATTATAACCCAGTAAAGCACTGAAGAAAGATACACAGTTTCAGAGATTTTCCATGCACAGGAGTCCTGGTAATTCTATATATCATACAGTGCAGAAGCAGCCAGCAGCCCGAGGGAATGCTGTAAAGTGCTGAACTGCATATAGTAATGCTGTCAAAAACTGTATCATCAGCAGTACACTAAAACAATATTTATTATAAACAGACTGTCTCAGTGTGTGTGTGTGTGTGTGTGTGTGTGTGTGTGTGTGTGTGTGTGTGTGTGTGTGTGTGTGCGTGTGTGTGTGTGTGTGTAAAACTGAAAAAGAGAGAGTCAGAGAGAGAGATTGAAACATTAGCACCACACTCTAATTCACAGACTATATAGTCTCATGCAATAAAAAAAAACTTTTTTGTTAGGCCAGTACTAAGGCCCTATATTCAAAGGATGGTTTAGCCCTATATTAAAGCAGTTACATAGACATACAGTGGAGTTATATTGAGGCTACAAGCTCACCCCTTGTAGCCCTCGCCACTTTCTTCCCAAGGCCATTTCTTAAGAAGTTTTTACAACTAATAAACAGAGTCACACTCATACTTGTTTTAAAGATCAAGTATCCATCAGCAGTAAGTAATATGGACAGATATAAAGTTGGAATTGTACACACTTACAAGCACAATCACTCAGTTTTTTTTGGCTGTGAAAAACAGCATACATCAATAAGACCCCTGCCACCTGCCCCCCATTACAGTTCTCCATCTTTTATGAAGAGGTATAATAGTACTTTCCAGAAAGGACAGTAGAAACCACAGTACTTCTACAAAATGGTAGGACCATGCCTTCAATTGTGTACAATTATTTTCAATTAGGTAACTGCTTTGAAATAAAACTGTATTGATGTTTGAAGTATTATGTATATTTTCAAGGTTATCAAAAGCATGGATGTCATTTAATGAGATCATAAAAGTGCTTCTGTAACTCTGTTATGCATTAGCTATGTAATAAAAAAAAACTAATCCAGAAATTGTAGTTTCAAAACAATTACTGTTTATTCTATTACGGCAAAAAGCATGTGTGGTTTCTGAAGAAAAGATTAAGCTGTTTATTACAGTCGAATTTGCCATCATCACTTAAGTGGAAGAAAACTTAAAATACAGTATTGCTGTAAAGCAAAAAATAAAGACAGAAAATGACTGACAGTGATATATGTGGTTAGAAAGAAATGTGATTGGAACCATTTTGGAATAATCTAACTGGAAACATTTGATAACATCTTTTACACTGGGTCAAATGAGCATATTTTCTTCCATTAACCTTGCAAAATCTCCACTAGATGACCTTTCTCGTTTTTTTTTTTTTTTTTCGGGGGGGGGGGGTCAGATAGATTAACCTGGAAGCAAAATGCAGTTCTCTATCTTCATATAAGTGAATATTTTATTCCATACTTATAAAATTGCTGAAACTGCCTAGCAAACAGTATGAGTGCATGTATGTATGTCAGTGTATGTATGCATGTGTATGGTTTCATTTTATAGGTTCATAGGTTCATAGGTAGGTACTAGGCTATCTGCCCTAGGGCATTTATAAGCCTAGTCAGAGTGTATCAGCTTTTGCCGCCCCAACTGATCCTCTGTCAAGCAGAGCCAATGAAGTGATCCCAGGGGTGTATTTTTTGTTAACCATCCACTCGTCAAGGTTTCTCTTGAAGAGTGTTAGTGAGGGGCTCTGCCTGATGTAATTTGGAATTTTGTTCCAAAGCATGGGGAGTCTCTGTGGCAGGAATCTATCCCTCCAGCATGTTCTATTTATTGTTGTGGTGAGGTTTAGCTCACTAGAGCACGTGGCTCGCAGTGACTTGGATTTCTTTAGGTGGAGCATGTCCATCAATTCTGATTTGGACATGGCTTTGTAAGTCAGGCAGAGATCACCTCTGAGTAAGCAATATGCCACTGAGTACAGCCGGACTTTTTTCAGTTGGGCTTCATAGGACATATGTTTGAGACCAGTAATCCTCTTGGTGAGGTACTTTTGTGGTCTTTCCAGCTGTTGGAAGTGTCTTGTGAGGTAAATCCCAAATGAGGCATTGTACTCTATGATGAGTCTAATGAGTGACGAGTAGAGGGGCACTATAACCTCTTTATTTCTAGATGCGAACCCTTTAGTAATTAGATGGGCCACATAGAAGGATTTCCTAACTACTTTGGCAATATGATTGTCAAAGGAGAGATTACTATCTACCTGGGTCCCCAGATCTCTTATTACCTCTTCTGTATTAAGGGAGCTGCCACCTATGTGGTAATTCATGGGTGTTTTGTTTTTCCCAAATGGGATGACTATGCATTTTTTGGCATTTAGCTTGAGGCCATGACTTTGACACCAGGTGTCCATCTCAGTAAGGCCCTTTTGGAGAATGTACATGTCAGCCGGAGAGTCAATTATGGCTCCCAGTTTGCAGTCATCAGCGAACTTGGTTAGCCATAGTCCTCCTGTGTTTGCCTGTACTTCTGAGAAGTATATGCCGAACAGTAGGGGTCCTAGGACCGAGCCTTGTGGGAGACCACTTGTGACTGGTTTAGAGTCGGACCTGGAGCCCGCTATTCTTACTGTGTGAGTTCTGTCTGTAAGCCAGTTGGCAACCCATCTCATGACGTAGGGGTTTATGTTCAGGCTGGTGAGTTTTTCTGTAATACCCGAGTGGGGAATGGTGTCGAAAGCCTTAGCGAGGTCAAGGTAGGCTGTGTGAACCACCTTTCCCTCATCTATGGCCTCGGTGACTGTCTCGAAGAAGTCAACCAGGTTTAGTAGGCATGATCTTCCCTTAACAAAGCCGAACTGGGTCGGGTCAAGTGTTTGGAGCTTCCCAATGTCTTTGTTAATGAGTTCCATGATGATGCGCTCCATAACCTTGCAGACTAGGCTAGTCAGGATTATAGGGCAATAGTTACCAGGGTCAGTTGTGGCCCCTCCTTTGTGGAGAGGAATAACTGTTGCTGTGCGCCATTCTATGGATATGTAGCCTGTGGAGAGGCTGAGGTTGAACAGTGTGTTTAGGTGGGGGGTTAGTTCGTTCTATAGTTTGTGCAAGACGCAGCCTGGGACACCATCTGATCCCATTGATGCTGTGTTTTTGGCTTTTGAAAGGGCTATTTTCACCTGTGCATCTGTGATTTTTGGGACACTACACTTTTCCGGTATTGTTGTGGGCCCTTTTGGAGGTGAGAGGGGGGTGAAGTTTACACTGAATCTATCTGCCAGGATGTTGGCAATATCAGTAGGTTCAGTATATTTTGTGCTATTTTGCACTAGTTCAGTGCATATCTGCGAGTTGCCACTTAGATTCTTAACATAGCTAAAGAAGGCTTTGTGGTTATCTTTTGAATCCTTGGCTATTTTCATTCGAAGTTAGCCTTCGATGATTTCATGAGGGACCTTAGTTTCTTACTGATACTGATCAGGGATGTCTTTCCTTCTTGGGATTTGCTTTTTTTCTGAACTAGTTTCCTCCTTCTGTTGTATAGCCTGTTTATTGCAGGGGTCCACCAAACTGGTTTGCTTCTCTTAGAGGAGTGAGTCTTGGTTTTGCTAGGGATGGCACGATCCATGCATCCTTGTAGGTGCTCATAGAGTACATTTGTAAAAGTTCCTGCATCTTACCGAATTTCAGTATTTCGAGACCATAAAGTCGAATTTTGAAAATAGCGAAAATGCATAACCGCAAATCCAGAAATGTCAAATTTACAGTTATGATGTTCCGGTTCGTGACGTGGGATGTACTGTGTGCCTGATGTGCGGTTTAGTGTATGGATTTGGCTGGAATTTCAGGTAAGTGACTATTGTGTAAGAGTTTTGTGTAGGTGTTTGAGTCTGAGTGTGTTCAGAAGTTTTAGGCGTGGGTTAGCGTAGGCAGGTAAAAGTATGAGTGTTTAAGTGTTGAAAGTGGTGGTGTTTGTATATGTGATGTGTGTGTGGGGGGGGACTGTAGAGTGTGTAGTGATGAGTTTGCTGTCTTTTTCTGTTTTGTACGATATCAGAGTTAGTATAAATAAGTAGCGGGGGCGTTTATCTGTGTTTTTGTGTTTGTGTTTGTTTTGTTTGTTTCTTGTATTGTGGGTAGGATGGTGTATGTGTTGTGTGGTGTATGGTGTGTTTACATTCGGGATTTTGGCTTTCGCGTTTTTGGGGTTTCAGTATTTTGAACATTCGACTTTATAGTTTTGAAATACTGAAATTCGATATTCCAGTATTTCAAGATTATAAAGTGAATCTATATATATATATATATATATATATATATATATATATATATATATATATATATATCTTCTTCTTCTTCTTTCGGCTTTTTCCCGGTTAGGGGTCGCCACAGCGGATCACCTTGTCCGCACATTTGAATGGCAGTGGAGTTTTACGGTGTCGAGTTGCCAGCCCGGCGCCCAACCTTCCACAGAAGGCACACTCACACGCACACCAAGGGCCAATTTAGAGTATCCAATCCACCTGCAGCATGTCTTTTGGGATGTGGGAGGAAACCGGAGCACCCGGAGGAAACCCACGCAACCACAGGGAGGACATGCAGACTCCGCACAGAAGGCACCCCAGCCGAGGATCGAACCGGAGAACCTCTTGCTGTGAGGCGGCAATGCTAACCACTGCACCACCGTGGCTGCCCATATATATATATATATATATATATATATATATATATACGCATATTTATTTATTTATTTATTTGTTTGTTTTGAAACAGCTGGAGTTGTTTAACTTTACTTATTGCCAGAAGACCAAGTCTATCTCCTCTGCTATTTCTCATGCTCCACTAGCATCTTAGAAGCAGTTAGTTGGCAGTTTAGAGTGGAATTTAACAGTGCCCTGCGTGACATCTGTGCAACAGGATCTTGTCTGGGGCATTCAGTCAGGAGAAGCAGCCTGAGAAACAGTAAAAGAGATATCTTAACCCTGCTGAACTGAACTATGTTATGCTATGAATCCTTCTCACCTGCCTGACACCCTACATACCACAGAGATTTTAGATAGGATGGAGCAGATAGAAACTGGGAAAGGGTGGAAATGAGTAAAAGCTCAAAGGGAAACAATGTCATTCAGCTGTACCCCTTTAATCTCTCTAATGTATAACAAAACCAGCACTGAGTTATGATAAATCTGACAAGACTGCAAACTATGGGGAAACCTGCTGGGGTGCACAGTGGCATTGGGCCGACAGGCCCGCAATTCTTCCATTGCAGGTGTTGGAAGAGTGACAGTGCATCATAAGCCAAAAATTACTGCTACAGAGATCTTAGATGGGAAGGAGAAGATGAAGTCTGAGAAAGCATAGAGATGTTTAAGGTGGGGTGTGGGGGGGGGCGGGGTTAGATCTGTCATCCAGCTCAAGAAAATATGAGGAGGACTACATTCTGTGCACAAAGCTTAACTTATTACTAGCCTATTTACTTTGCTGGTTATGTCAGTCCTACCAGATCTGTGGAGGTCCAATATTGTATTTATACAGGTGGACAAATTCCTTAAATTTTTGGTGAGGAACATTGTTGGGTGCTTTCCAAATGGGCAGGGAAGAGAGAAATAAGTTTGTCAGAGACAGAGTTAAAAAAGTTCTGGCTATAATGAAATCTAAAAAAGATTATATTTACTACAGGAAACATTGCTGGCACTAGATATTGTGCCCAGTTCTCAAACAGCTGTACCTCATAGCATGTAATTGAATGTTTTGGAGAAGGTGCCAAGCTGGTTAACACACAGACATACTGCAAAACTCTGCAGAAGTCAGTCACTGAGTGCACATGCAGGAAGTGAACCTGTGTAACAATCATCTACTACATCCAAGGATTGGCCCAAGTAGCATTTCAGCAATGGCTGATAGATACCACAGGACTGTGGGCCATAATAGTTAAAAATGGCATGCAAATGGTTTGAAATTGTGTTACTTTCTCCTAATCACACTGACTAAGGCTACCATACAGGGAATCTCTAAATACGAGTCTTCATAATTCTACATTTATTTATGAATTACAGCAATTATTTGAGACACAGTCATCTGTATGTATGTAATGCCATGCACTTTTTGTGTTAAATATCATACCTTTCAGCACTGAATGCTTATACAAGGAATACACGAGTTCCTGTAGCACTCTTTGGTCATTAATCTTAGTAACACTATCTATATTCTGGAACACTTCCATTTCCTAATAAGCAGATCACAGTATTTCAATCCAGATACTTTGGTAGTACTTAAAATAGCTCTGCAATGTTTACAGAGACTCACATATTTTTGATTTGGTTAATGAGGGTGTTTCCACAACCTTTTGAAAAAAGTCAGAGCATGATAGCAGGTTACACCATGATTCCTCAATCCATGGGTCATCTTTATTATGGCTCATTAATGGATATTAAGGTGACCTAGTAAGCTTATCAAGAACCTGATCTAATAGTAACTTGTTCTAAGAAAACTGCAGATACTTCCATGTGGGACAGCAGTATACTAGTTGGCTGTCTTCAGGGCAAATCTCAAAACTGTTTTGCAATATGTCTTTAAAATGGCATTTTGTTTACTATACAGCTTGCATATCAATCGGTTAAAAATGTCTCATTAATGTACCATGAACTTGACCCACATTCCAAAACCCTTTAATGCCCCTTCTCAGTCTGTACAGACTATTGGATTTTGGTCTGTTTTTGTTTCACTTTTACAAGTAGTTACTCTGACAGTTTCTGTGAAGATCCTAGTTAAGAGTTGACACATGAAATCCCCTGCTGTTACAAGACTTTGTGCCACATTGCTCACATTTTATGTCAGAGGTGTATGATTAATGCACTAAAGATACTTGGCTGTGATGATGCAGAAAACAGTTGTGAGATGACTTATTTTAGTAACAGTTTGAGGAATTAGGCACTGTTGCTTGGGAGTTTTGATTTGCAATTTCCAGGAATACTACCATGATGGCTCATTATGTGCTGTTGAAAGTTACAGGTTTTATGCATAATTTCTGTGCCAATGAACCAATGTCAACTGAATACAGGTTCATAGATTTATACTAGGCTAATAACCACCAGGGTCTTTATAAGCCTAGCCACGCAATCCAACCCAATTTTGGCCCCAAGTACCTTGGACACCTATATGGTGGGGTATGTTAGTAAGGAGGCAGCTATGGGTTATGTGGGGGTATATTAGTTGGGGATCAGTTTACTTACTGTCAACCTCTGTCCATCATGGGGCAGCACAGCGACACAGTGGATAGCATTGTTGCCTCACAGCAAGAAGTTCCCTGGTTCAATTTTGTGCTGAGGTGCCTTATGTGCGGAGTCTGCATGTCCTCCTTGTGTTTGCGTGGGTTTCCTCTGGGTGCTCTGGTTTCCTCCCACATTCCAAAGACTTGTAGTAGGAGGAATGGATACTCTAAATTGGCCATTGGTGTGAGTGTGCATGCCAGTGTGTGGTGTGGAAGTACTACTAGGGCAGGGCTGGCCACACGGTGATGTAAACCTTAGCTCTAGATGATTGTCACTGGTGCAGTGACACCCCAACCCCATATTCAAAAATGGGGAAAGGGGTTGTGGATGGATGGATGAAACCTCTGTCCATCAGAGACCTAGGGACCAGACCAGGAGTGAATGTGTAATTTCCCATCCAACGATCAAGGTTTTGTTTGAATAAGGTCAGGGATGAACTCTGCTTCATGTGGATGAGGAGCTTATTCCATAGTGTGGGGATCCTTTGAGACACATAGCAGTCTCTCCAGCATGTTCTATTTATGTCACAGGCAAAGTTCAGGTCCTTGTATCTAGTGTTACTGCTGCTGTTTGTTTTGCGGATGTGCAAGATATCCAACAGAGCTGGATCTGAAGATGTCTTATATGCCAGACATGGATCACCTCTAATTAACCGATAGGAGGCTGAGTACAAAGATAGGGCCTTAAGGTGATCTGTGTAGGACAGGGTATTTATACCCTGGATTCTCCTGGGGAGGAATCATTGAGGCCATTGTAACTATTGCAAGTGCCAGGTTAAGTATATGCCAAAGGGGACATTGTACTCAGTGATGGGTCTGATAAGAGTTAAGTAGAGTAGTAATTTAACTTCCTTAGACCTGGATGCCATACACTTGCTTATGAGTTAGGCATGATTTTCTTACTATCATGGCTACATGTTAGTCGAAGGCCAGATTACTATCTATATATATGCCCAGATCCCTAACTACCAGGTCAACTCTTAAGAGAGTTTTATCAATAAAGTAATAAGCGTGTGTGGACAATTTCACAAAGGGCTTTATAATGCATTTCTTCATGTTGAGTTTTAACCTGTGGTTTTGGCACCAGTCATTTGTTTGTGTTAGACCCTGTTTGTAGGATGCCAGTGTCATTGGGTAAATCTATGATAGCTCCCAATTTACAGTCATCTGTGAACGTGGTGAGCTAAAGGCCTTTGACATTAGCCTTGACTTCTAAGAAATAGATGCCAAACAGGAGCGAGCCAATACAGAGCCCTGGGGTACTCTGCTGGTGACCAATCTCCTGCTGGAAGTGGTCTCACCATTCTTGACTTGTTGGGTCCTACCTATGAGCCAGCCAGTAATCCAGTGAGTTATGTATGGATTTATGCCTAGTTCTGAGAGTTTGTCAATAATACCCGAGTGGAGTATTGTACTGAATGCCTTGACCAGGTCGAGATAGGTGGTGTACACAATTTTCCCCACATCCACAGCCTTTGTAATCC
>NC_056727.1:455137055-455147055 GCF_019279795.1 Protopterus annectens | reverse complement strand
ACTGGGTGCACAAGACCCAGGATAAAAAAGTGCCTGATCCTGGTAGGCACACTGGTGCCAGGAATGGAAAAAAATGACAATGTAGAATCTTCAAAATACGGAAACATTCCTACTATGGGGCCAGGTCAGGCCCAGGGGGAGGATGGCCTCCTTGTTGTAGAAGGAAGTAGCAGTCCACAAAAATCACAAAAACTGATAGGCCAAAGAAGAGCCATAAAGATGATAGAGTGGACTATTGATAATAAGAAAGAAATTATGTATTGTTACTATTATGCAGAAAGCCCAGAATTGCCAGACACAACATATACAAAAAGATTAAGAGAGAAATTAGAGGAAAGAAAAATACTTACACAAGAAAAACTATCAGAAGCCTCAAATAAAAATTTGTGCTCATTAATACAACAGATTTGTGAAAAACAGTATATAGACCAAGACACTTTGATCTGTTTGGAAAAAGAAGCATCTGAGGAAGTGCAAAAATATAAACAAAAAAAACCTAGAGATTTTTGAAAAGTATAAAAAATATGGACATGGGGAAGAAAAAGAGATTGAATATGGTGCAAAATTTATGCAAAGTTGAAAGCCAAATTAATCAATACAAAAAAAGGCAGCCCCAAAGATATTCGAAGAGAAATATAGGCAAAGGCATCCAAATATGGAACATTTCACAATAAAAAAATAATTTCACAAAGAGGAATTGTAGAAAAGAAGATTAGTAAAGCAGAAGTTAAAAAAATAGAAGCTGAAGTTATGCAATGCCTATGGCGTGAAGGATTTGGTGTAGAAGGTTTAACACAGGTTACATCATAGCATGATGGAATGAGTCCCCAGTATAAGAAGAAACAGCACTATCAGGAGACATCTGTAGAATAAATATGGATGTGGGAAAGAAAAACAGATTTAATATGGTGTAATATTTATGCAAACAAGAAAGCAAAATTAATCAATACAATAAGAGCAGCACCAAAGATATTTGAAGAGAAATACAGACAAAGGAATCCAGACGTGGAAAGCTTTACAATGCAAAAAATAAGAAGACAAAGAGGAAAAGTAAAAAAGAAAATTAGCAATGGAGAAGATAAAGAAACAGAAACTGTGATTACGGAGTACCTGTGAAGTGAAGGATTCAGTGTAGAAAATCTAACCCAGAAAGCACCACAGCAGGATAAAGCAATAGACATCCAAATTAAGGAGAAACCAGAATGGGAAGCAACTGGGCAGTTGCCATATGAAAATATTTTGGAGCCTTCCACAGGAAACCAATATAAACATTCGCTTGAATCTGGACAGCAAGGGAAGAAACAGGAAACTGTGGCAACTCTGACACAGTCAGAGTTGAGGAGTGATATGCCAGTGAGTGCCTATATGACAGAGCAATGGATGACACAGGAAGAAATTGAAGAGAATGGGCAACAGGAAGATGCTATATGACTCTATAGAGTTCCTGCAGGAAATGGAGAACAAAAAATGTGTCCTTAGTTTAGAAGAAAATGAGCTAAGAGAAGGGTTGCTTGATTTAATAGAGATAGATAAATATATTAAGGTCAGTGAAAGAAATTGACCCCAGAAGGTCAATAAAACCCAAAAAGTCAGAAGTCTGATAAAACAAATGAATACAGTAATTTGGACTGTCCATGGAGATCCATGTGATATAACAGACGTAAACAGGATATATTACTGTGCTGCTAAATTAATAACTGATAAAGTTCTACCACAAGAACACAGAGTAGTAAGGGAAAGGAAGGGGAGAAATCGAATACCATCATGGAAGTATCAAATAGAGAAAACTATAAAGCAATTAAGACAAAAAGTGTCACTGTTAGAAGAGTATAGAAGAGGAAACAGATCAACAAAAATACTCAGAAAGATAGACGTGATAAAAGCAATGCACAGTATTATAACGGATCAGGATTTATCTTGCACTATTGCAAATAATAAACTAAAAATCTCAGCACAGGCAAAAAAACTTAGAAGATACACAGATAAATATAAAGGAAAAGTACAAAATAAGCAATTTATTGATGACCCTAAAAAGTTCTATAGAGAATTGGAAAATGAGGTAAAAGGAATTGAAAGACCACCCAAAAAGAAGATATAGATACATTTTGGAGAAATATCTATGAAGATCCTGTGGAACATAACAAAGATGCTAAATGGATAGAAGACATAAAATAAAGAATTAGAAGTTTAAAGGTACAGGATATGAAATGGGATGAAATAGCCAGAGAGATTGAGATAAAGTTATGAAAAGCCTACAACTGGAAAACCCAAGGCACAGATGCAGTACCTACCTTCTGGCTAAAAGTATTAACATCTTCACAGAGATTTAGCCATAAGTAAGAATGATTTATATGTGCACCCCAAACAGACACCAACCTGGTTAACAACAGGAAAAACAATGCTCCTACTTAAGAGTGAACTGCAAGTTATCCTAAAAATTATAGACCAATAACTTGCCTTCCAACAATGTATAAACTATACACCAGAATTGATGCTGACAGAGTTAATAGTCATTTAGATGAAAATTCAATCATGGCAATAGAACAAAAGGGTAATAAAAGAAAGTCATATGGAACAAAGGATCATCTGTTGCTAAATAAAAATCATAATGGAGAACTGTAAAAAGGGGAAGAATCTAAGTATGGCACGGATTGACTACAAAAAAGCGTTTGATAGTATCCCGCATTTATGGATAAAAGAGTGCCTAAAAATGTATAAGATACACCCTACACTGATCAATAACATTACAGTGACCATGAAACAATGGCAGACCACTTTGCAATTAAGCCATGATAAAGGAAAAATTGTTATTCCAGGGATAAAAATTCAAAGGAGGATATTCCAGTGTGACTCCCTGTCACCGCTGCTATTCTGCCTTGCCCCTTAACCTATTAAGCTGTCCACTTAACAGCTTTGGCTATGGCTATAATTTGGCTCCTAGAAAACAACAAAGTGTAAAGACCTCTCATCTTCTCTTTGTCAATTATTTAAAACTGCATAGCTCATCAGATGAGGAACTGAAAACACAACTACAAGTAGTCAAAACTTTTTCAGATAATAAGAA
The DNA here is from genome assembly GCF_019279795.1 of Protopterus annectens. Taxonomy (NCBI): domain Eukaryota; kingdom Metazoa; phylum Chordata; order Ceratodontiformes; family Protopteridae; genus Protopterus; species Protopterus annectens. The sequence goes on along the minus strand of NC_056727.1, from coordinate 455,143,991 downwards.
TGGCATTTGCAAAAGCAACCTTTAAAGCAGGAAAACTGCATCACCAAGAAAACATCAGTTTGGGACAAGAATGTGATATAAAAGAACTTGAGCAAGAGGGAGTGTATAACTATTTGGGAATTAATGAAGGGTCGACAATAAAATATGAGCAAATGTGAATAAAACTTAGTAAGGAATAGTTTAGAAGACTTAAATTAATCCTGAAAAGAGTGTTGACCTCTAGGAACAAAATTCAAGCTATAAACCAATTTCCTCTTCCTGTCCTAACTTACAGTTTTGGAATGATTGACTGTCCCCAAAACGTGTTGGATAGATTAGACAGGAAAACAAGAAGGATGCTTCATGCTCACCAAATGATTTATAAAAATCACTGTATACCAAGATTATATATTCCCTATACCGAAGGAGGTATGGGCCTCCTTAAAATTGATTACATGTATAGATCTGCAACTGTAGGACTGCAGACATATCTGCTGACCTCACAAGACCCAAACGTAGTGAAAGTTTTGAAACATGAGGAGAATGAATCTACGATGACTTCCGTGCTTAGTCTAGCAGAAGCATATTGGCATCAAGTAGGAATGGAAATCAAACCAGATGTAGATAAAAATCAGGCAGCAACTGAATGTGCCAAAAAAAAAAAAAAAAAAATATATATATATATATATATATATATATATATATATATATAAGGTGAAGGATCAGATGACAAGGCAAGAAATGTGGAAAATGCATAAATATAGTTGTAAGTATAGAAAACTTCTGGAATAACCTCATGTTGATCAGGATTGAATGCAGGTTAAGGAGAGGTGAATTCAAACTAAAAGATGAAAGGTTAATATCGGTAGCCCAAGACAGCGGGCTACATACACGTTGGTTCACAAAGTCCATCGAACATGTGGGAGAAACAGATAAATATAGGTTTTGTAAAACTGAATTAGAAACAGTCGCACACCTTATTGCTTGTTGTGACATACTAACAGCAGAACGATTGTATACTGAAAGCACAATAATGTGGCAAGACTGTTGCACTGGGAATTATGCAAACATTATGGTACTGAAGTGGATGAAAAACACTAGAAACATGAACCACAAAGCATCATAGAAAATGATGGTCTACATCACATGTAATGGTTCAAAAGATAGATCCGAGAAAACCAGATATAGTGGTCCATGAAAAGAAGACAAAAGTAGCATTGATCATTGAAATCGCTACACCCAAGTGATTACACTGTCTAGCATACAGAGAGAAACAAAGTCATAAAATATCAAGATTTGCAGGCAGAAATGAGAGCAATGTGGAAGAAACATACCCAGACAGTCCCAGTAGTAGTAGGAGCAATGGGTCTTATAAAAACAAATCTACAACCATATTTACATATGTTACCAATACATGTAACCCTGTACAAATTGCAGAAGGAGTCATTACTGGGCACATTGCAGGTGCTGTGAAGAGCACTCTTGGCTGACATCAAAGATTGAAACAATACTAATTTCATGAACTTTAATCGTACTTTGACTTAGCAATGGGGTCCATTCCTGTCATGGTATTAGGAACCAAAAAGATTTGGAGAAATTAAAAAACAGAGGTATAGAAAAGTCATTTAGTTTTATACTGTAGGGCAGTGGATAAAATATCTTAGTAATAAGGAAAATCATTATTCTTTAAATATGTGTTTGAAACAATAGATTGAAGCGTTTATATAACAAATTGATGTAGTTCAGTGAAGGGAAAATAAATTCAAAATACCATGTAGCAAAGACAAACCAGGTTTCACATAAAATTAACAAAACACTTCATTCATATTTTAATAAAATCAAAAGTAGAGATTTGTCATTTCTAGGACATCATTTAGAGTAATCCTAGCATTATCTCTACAGCAATTGCATTCATGACTGTTTTTATAGCGTCTGACTAGGTTACATCTAAATGTAATACATTTCTCATTTCCAAAATCTCATGGCATCAAGTTCCATGTGACAAGCACAGTTTTTGAAAATGCCATTTTCTTACTGCTAATCCAGAAGTAGGCCTCTTAATAGTCAGCAAGATTATGTGACATAAGAGGCTAGCGGAATCATTTGATTTGTAGACTTCAATTAAAAAATGACAGCAATCTAAATGAAAATGTTTAAATGTGAAAGAGGCTAATAACAAAGTTGCTCTTAATGTGACTGGAATTCATTTTGCCTTTTCTAGGGATAGACAAAGATATTTTCTGTGACCCACCAAGGTGATAGAGTTATGAATGTTGTTAACAGTTGTTTGCGGAATATCAGTATTGCTGTTAGTTATAATCACATGAGAGGGCATACTCTATTCTTGGTATAAGGAGATTTATAAATATGGGCCTTCTTGCTTTGGAAGTTAAGAGGTTTGAGAGTTCAAAACAAATTCTAAGTTTTAAAATAACTTTTCTGCATGTATTTCAGCATGGTTCCTAAATGTAAGTGACAGACCTGGCCAGGGCCTCATGTATTTATTCAGGTAACCTTGTGAAGTAAAACAGAGATGTTTTCTTTGTGTTTACAGTTAGCTTATTCTAATGCAGCCAGAGCCAGAGACTATTAGACACTTTTTTTGGATTTCCTTGTGAATAATTTCTGTGGGACAGAAGGTTATCCACACACATATAGACACTCACAGCTGTGGAAAATTATCAAGCCACTGATAAACAGTGAGAAAAGAATGGGGTGGAAAACCAATCCTTAGTACACTCTCATATTAATATGGCCTATATACAAAGAGCAATGCCTTTCTTAAAGGATACAGCCTTTAAGATGGTTTTGAATCCATTTCAGTTGGCTATTACCAAATCTATTTTTAATAAGGAGTAAATGATGAACAGACTCTAAACCTTTCTGATATCAGCAAAGATGATACCTCTAAGTAGGTCCATTCCCATGATAAAGAGTAAAGAGTAAGGAATATTGCATTTGACAGTAACTTTCAAACCCACAATGTATATTAGGGCTAATACTGCATTTGTCTGTATACTCCAGGATTTAGCTGTTCATGGGTTCATAGGTAAGTGCTACACTAGATGCTATTGCCAGCCATTTTAAGCCTAGCCAATTTCACTTTCAAAGTTGAGAATCAAACATTGTACCTTATATCACCTTAACCTTAACAAACATCGTACCTTATAAACACCTTAACCATTATGCCAAACCCCAACACTATTGTAACAGCTTATTAATGGAGCAATTAGTCATACTTCTAAGATGAAGACAGAGAACATGTATTTTGAAAAGAGCTACATTTTGTATGTTTGAAGACAGATGGTAGGGTCCTTGTGGACAAGGTGACATTAAATACGTACATGTTGAGGATTCAACATTTATAGGTCTAGCCACGTTAGGGAAGGTAGCTAAGAGCAAGCTGTATTCTAAAGATTTTCAATTAATTTTCATAACATTTTGATGAGATCTGATAGGAAATAAAAAGGTGGCTATGACTGATGTCTAGTTCCCTGACCTTCTAGGGATGGGATTGCAAGGCCAGAGAGTGGAAAGCCTGAATGATAATCCATGGAGCCAACTTGATATTCGATTTTATTAACCATGAGGCAGTCCAGGTTCATTGATAGACTTCAAAAAATGTTTTGTATGGCTATTTAGTATCATACCTCTCAACCTCTTAGAGCAAGAAATCTGGACAAAGCTTTAATAATGGGGGACAAAGACCCAAAAATAGTGACAATTTTTAAATACTGCTTTTACAAACTTAAGTTGATAGAATAACAGGTTTTGTATTAACATGAATTTTCTGAAAGGTATGAAGTCTGAATCTTGAATGTCTGTCATTATTTTCAGAATTCAATCCTCAATGATCTGCCAGTGACTTGCCAAAAAAAAAACACCATTTTATGAGAAAATGACCAAAAATATGAGGCAAAAATCTAGATATTCTGAGAAAATATGTACAGTTGAGAGGCATGCTTAGTATATTTTGCTTGTTTCTGATAAATACAGATTTGGCAGTATATGTGTAACTATTTTACTTCAGTTTTTAAGATATTACAGATACTTATCAGAATTTTAAGTATTTATTTTCCATTGTTGCTAGGTATGCCCCCTTCTTTAAGCTGTGTCTTTAAAGCAACGCTACCCAAGATTTTTTATTTCCTTTCAGCCTTCTAAGCCAACAAGGAAACAAGTTTCCCTATCTCTGTACAAACTAGTTAAAGAAAATCACATAAGCTATATTTGGGGTGTTGCTAAGGTTGAGCGTATTGCACATTTTTACAGCAGTAGCATATAGACAAAGAGATTTTTGATACAAGGGTTTGAACTATTGGAATTTATAACTTGTGGATTCATAACATTTGAAATTGTGTCATTCTGATTCAAGAGAGGAATTTGAGAAATTGCAATGTACTTTTACATTCATCAAGAATTGCTGACATGGGATTATGTAGTCCACTAGACGGAAGCCAACCATTTAAGTAATGTTGTACAGTTCAGTGAGTGAACACGACTCGAACAAGGCATACAGAAATGTTTATTTGTTTTAGAAACTACACTCCATAACTCTAAAAACAATCAGGTTAAGCGCTTTCATCTGCCTATGCAGACTTCTTCAGAACAATCCAGTCTCATACCATTACTTCATTTAAAAACTTTTTGGTGCCAAAGCACCCATTGATTCAGCATTTAAAGTAATAGTGTATCAATTTTATGAAACTCTCCTTCCTGATTAACATTGTTTTTTAAAAAAAAAACATGTTACAATATATTCAGTAAAATTGCAATAAAATATGTTAAAAATACATTAAAATAATGTGCAATGAAATGAAATATAATGTATGTTATATAATAAATGTTATTTGAATGCCTATAAATTATTAAATAAAGCTTGTATGATGTACATTTAGCATTAATTAATAATAATTAAAACTTTGAATAAAGAACATTGAATAAAGAACCTTTAAATAGAAAAAGAACCTTTAGATAGAGGAAAGAACCATCCTATTTACAATAATTGCAAAAAGGGTTTGATGGTAACATATTCATTGATTCCTGGTGCTCTAGTGGCAGCTGTCAAAATCTGCCACACACTCTCTCTTTTCCCTAAAAGTGCTTTATAATTACCTCCCCGAGGTGAGATGTTAACTTAATCAATAATGGCAAACTTGAATACATGTATTTCCCCACATCTATTGATGTGACGGAACAGTGCGCTGTTCATATCTTAGACCCTAATTTTATATAGGTGGTCATATATTCGCTTCCTAAAAGACATTTCAGTCTTTCCTATGTAAAATGTGGGACATAACATGCACTTTGCCATATAAATAACATTCTTACTGTTACAAATACCCGCTCTAAATTTAACATATGTCCTATTCATATCATTCAGCCTACATCCTTCCGTTTCTAATATCACATAACATTGTTTACAAGACCCACATTTCTTTGTTGTTTTACATATGCTGTGTACCTCTGTACATTTGGCCATCTGTTCTGTCTCTTTATGTTCATACCTATTTTATTAACAAAACTTGGACTTTCTCCTATGATTTTCCTAATTTCTTCATCGACTACTAAAGTATTCCAATGACTTCTAATAATATTTTTGATATAATTAACATGAGGTGAGTACATTAAAACACATACTCTATTGTTAATCATGTCTTCAGATGTTTTAATTCTATTTTTGGTGTTCATCATTTCTTTGCCCAATAAAGGTGGGTATTTTTTGCCCCATTCTCTAATAACATATGCTGAAACATCATTCAATATGGAAAATGGGTATCCCCTGTTTATGAACATGAACCTGATGTTACTTATTTCTTTTTCCATTATTGTAAAACTCAATGACATACACGCTGCTCTTATACATTGTCCTTTGAACACATTTTTTAACACGTGTCTAGGATGGTTACTGGTATATTCCAGGTAATCATTGGAAAAGGTGTCCTTCCTATAGATTTCTGACTGAAAACCATCCTCAGAGTGACTAATAAATGTGTCCAAATATGCAATACCTTTCCGGCTTACTTTGTGAGTAAATTTCAAAAAATCACTAGTATTGTTGATGTACTCAGTAAATGATGTGATAGTGTCTATTGGCCCATTCCATAACAAAAAATATCATCCAAGAATCTAGAATAGTAAGAGACATATTTGTAGTACTCACTACTGAATAAATGGTTTGTCTCCCATTTAAGCATAACCAGGTTAGCGAAAATGGGGGCACAAGATGCCCCCATTGCCACCCCCCTGGTTTGTCTGTAATGTTCCCCTTCAAAATAAATGTAATTATGATCCAACACCATATTCATCATGTCTGTGATCAAACGTATTTGATTATTACTTTAAATGTTGAATCAATGGGTGCTTTGGCGCCAAAAAGTTTTTAAATGAAGTAATGGTATGAGACTGGATTGTTCTGAAGAAGTCTGCATAGGCAGATGAAAGCGCTTAACCTGATTGTTTTTAGAGTTATGGAGTGTAGTTTCTAAAACAAATAAACATTTTGTATGCCTTGTTCGAGTCGTGTTCACTCACTGAACTATACAACATTACTTAGACGGTTGGCTTCCGTCTAGTGGACTACATTTATGGTGTTGCTTCTGCTCTTTTTGTTCATTATGACATGGGATTATGACACAAAAGATGATCAGATTTCAAGATTGATATTGCAAACTATGAATCTGATTTGTGTCATGCATTCCTCTACTGTAGCATTAAAAGCATTTATCTGTCACCTCTGCTGATCTATTTTTGTGTTTGCTCTGTCATTTTTTGCTCATGGTCTCATACCAAACCCAAACCAGCATCCAAGTGCTTGTTCATACACCAATTTTAAAATTACTGTCATTTAAAACTAACTGTTGTATAATTCCTGTACTTGTTTTGAAACACTTCCTGTCCCTTTCATTTATGTAGCCACCAATTACTTAAAGGCCTACTCACAACCTTATATTAACA
>NC_056727.1:455029555-455132055 GCF_019279795.1 Protopterus annectens | reverse complement strand
TCAGTTACCCATGTTTTATGAATGTAGGATTGCATTTGACAAATATACTTTTATTGAGCTATTATTTTGCATAAATATACCATCTTAAATCTGTATTATTTCAGTGGAATTTCAATTACAAAATATGTTAACTTTCTTAAGACACATTATAAATCATGATGATATGTTTCAGCCCTCAATATAATTTCTGAAACTCCCATCTACCTGTCTTCCTGACCACCTGATCACTCTTCCATGTCTCAGATATCGTGGGTATAACAATTATGTGGTCTTAGCTACTAAGATAACCATTCAAAATGTCTGGACCTACTATAGAGAGTTCTGTAATCCTGAGACCAAATGGATGGATATCTAGACTTAAATATACTAAGTCTGAGATTGACATTTCTCATACTATTCTCTTTTCTCAGATGCATGGTGATCTCTGGGTTAGTATTCATAAGTCCAGGTGGTGTGGGGGCTTTCCCCCTTTAACAACAGATTTTAGAAGAAGAGCGAAGTTTGATATTTGGTCTTCTTCTGAATTTTGTTGTCTTTTTTCTGTTTGTCAGCACTCAGCATTTCAAGTGCTGACATTTCAAAAGGGACCTAATAGCTAATGCAAATGTAAATGAAAATTTACTGCTAGGAATTCTAGAAAGCTCTTCTAGATGCTCTGATTTTACAACATCCTGGCTGAATGACATCTGTTCAGTTACCTCTCCAGGCATTCCTTATACTAGTCCTTTTGAAACTTCAGTACTTCGCAGTATATGAACAAGATTTTGTCACTCTAAGTGGAAATGTTCTGGGACATATTCATATTAAAGAAATAGCTGCTGGTTCTTAACATATTTCTTTAAGCTGATTAGGTGATGAGTGAACAAGATGACCACTTTCCTTTACAACTGCTGTTCCTGACTGTCTGCCTTCAGAACTTTGTAAAATCATCACATTGTCTCCTTCCATTAAAGAAGACAGATGGCTTGTAGATTTGTCATAATATAATTCTTTTTTTAAAAATTCTTTGTCAGTTAATCTTGTACCTAACAGTGATTCTCAAGCATTAGCAAGGATGTAGATGTCAGAATAGTTCCTTTCTGTCAATGATGACCCAAAAGTACCTGGGTTGTTAATTGACTAACAAAGTGCAGGATTATATTCCAAAAATGCCTAGCATTGTCAATGGCTCAACATATAGTTCACTTATCTTTGGTGCTTGAAGACCAGAAAGCTATGGATTGCTGACACTGCAGTACAGCACTGGGGGCTGTTATAATCCAGAGTGTGTTGTCCTTCAAATGAGATGCTAAACAGAGGTCCCATTGATGGTAGCTCATGTGGATCTCAACAATCCCACAGCACCTATTGAAAACAGCAATTTCCCTGATGCCATGGGCAAATTTCCCCTATTAATATAAATACCACTGCAGGTCTCTCCTGAAAATATTCGACTAACCTGGTTATAAAGGCTAAAATAAATGCTTGTGGCAGTACTGCAACAGTCCCTGTGAATTATTTAATTTATTCATCAGATATTTATACCTCTAAACTATCCATATTTGGGAAGATTATTTCTATTTTTTAGATCTGATATACCCCAGTACATGTTGTTGTTATTTTTATAGGTATGTCCCTATTTCCAGGCTTGATTTATCCCATTGCACAGTCTTCTGAATCACCCTCATTACACATGATTTTTGAAGCTGAAAACCACACTCCATGCCCAACATACTAGTGGCACCAATAATTTAAAGAAAGAAGATACACATCTTATCTTCCTTTTTTAGAAGTAAAAATGCATGACCTTGTGTTGTAGAATTTTGAAATATAGTTCATTAAAGTGTATAGATTTTACAATGTCTCTTTGAACTTGCCTGTAGTTTTCCAACATTTTTGTGAATCTGCTTTTTAAACGTGCATTTCTGAGCAGTATCCCACATTCCTACTGGAAGCAAGAAGAGTTATTTATATTTGGTATTCAAATGGTATGCTAATTAGATGTCTAGATGTTTGGCTGGATATACCTACTTTTCAAGAGCCTTTGTTCCCAATTTCAATATCTGCAGGTTGAGACGTATGTTTAGAAATCTACATGGCTCTCTTAACTGGCCCGTTTCCATGAAGATCATTTAGAGTAGATGATATGGAAAAATCCCATTTGCTTTGAAAATATTTTAAGTGAAATATTTACATAGTGTGGACCATCAACTGAGAGTACCACATGTGGAATTCCATGTCTTGAGCTTTCAGGACATGTATGACACATCTACATATACTCTGACTTCACAACTTATAACATTGACTAATAATGCAAACAAGCTATTGAAGAAAAATCTCTCCAGCCTTACTCCATTGTCTGCACTCCACTTCTGGGGCTATGTCTTCTGTTGGATTATTGCTGTGGTAAGCATTATAAACAGCACATTATTGAAAAACCTGGTGTGTTTACAGTGATATAACTGATCAAAATAAAAGTACTTGAATTCTTTACTTTCATTTCACAATAGCCACGTGTGATTCATGAATTTTTGCCAACATGCCTTTCCTTAATTGATTAGGAGCTATCAGAATATCTTCTTTAAACCACATAACAGACATTGTATGTGGATGGTTTCCTGTTTAAATGAAAGTTAATTACTGCGGGGTCCTTTTCTGGACATGCTAAAATAGTCACCTTTTCAGCATCTGGATTTCTACATTTATCTCTGTACATTTCTAATTTTTTCAAGGTAATTTGTCAGGGATAATAGCTGAATCACATGGTTCACTTCTAGTTCATCCCCAACTAGACCCTGCTGTCTTAGTGGCACATTTATTTCTGATATATTTGGAATCAACTTAAAAACTTACAGAAACATACTAAGAAGTCTCATAAATTCTGGTCTGTCATTTGGTACAGGTATTGCTACTATAAGTCTAACTTCCTCTTCATTAGGTTTCAGGTCCTCTTAAGTTAGAATTTGATTCACATAAATTGTCTGTTACTCTGATTTTACAATAAAGTTAATTTTGAAGTTGTAATGTCTCAGTCTATTCAACAATTCCATAATCCTTTTCTCGTGCTTATCTATGGTGTCATCCCATAATAGTAAATCATAAGTTCAGTGACTCAATAGCTCAGTCTGTTAAATGCCTTGCATACAGCACTGCCAAACACCACAGTATTATGCTTTGTATGACATAGCAGATTTCTTTATTGAATCATACTTTATAATATGAAACTTTTTTTCTCTGTTGTTTTTCCAATAAGTATATGTATTTTCTGTAATTTTACTCACTATTTTTTTAAGATATTTCTTCTTATGTAAGATATGATTTAATTCCCTGGAGCTTGAATTGTATTGTTTTGTATTCAATGTATGTTCCCTGGAGATTTTCTCCCTGGGTCTCCACTAAAAATGGGCTACCTGGCCCAGTGGACTTTCCCGGTAAACAAATGTCAATAAATAAATAAGTTATACTCACAGCTTTGAGACCCTTTGAACATCTGTGTTGCGACTATCTGAAATGTCATTTGCTGGCAGACTGACAGTTGGAGGTCGCAGTAGACTGTACCTTTCCAAAAGTATATTACATGTACACAGTTTGTACCTCTCTTGTATCATGTCTTTATATTTCAAAGACTGAGTTAGCTCTTTTGAGTAAATGCTCATTTTCAGAGGAGCTCTGAAGAAAGAACAAAATCAAAACAAATAGAGCAAAAATCCCTAAGAAAATATCACGTGACAATTACAAAGCAAATGCTGTACCACATAGCCATGGCAGAATAATGGGTCTATATTAAAAAAATGAAAAATTAAAACCACGAACGCCTAAAGAGCGAAAGAAACAGAACCTCAAACTTGCTATTGTGGGGGGCTGCACCCCCCTGCAAAATATATATTTCAATTCCGAGATCGCACTACAGTGAGGAAAGCAAAAATATTTCAATCCTCACTGTACCGCAATCTGACAAACAACACTTTGAGGTTCCGTTTTTTTCGCTCTTTAGGTGTTCGCGGTTCTGCTGTTTTGGTCTTGTAATATAGACCCCAGAATAACAATTAGTAACTACAGAGAGTAAATATAGCATCATATAATCATAAATTCAAAGTGGGTGCTGAAAGCACAGTACAGTGGCTGAGATGGCATTGAGAATATTCTGAAAAAATACCAAAAGCTTTGTAAATGATTTGACATCATAAGAGTGGCTGCTTTCCATGCTTCATATTGCAGATACAGATCTTGACTAGTTGTTTTATGCACAGGCAGACAGTATTATGCATAACTGCTTACAGGATGCTTGGAAGCACAGGCTGATTCTGTCCACATCAGAGGATATTAAACATCCTTAATCAAGTCACATGCAACGTATGCCATGAGTAAGAATTATATCTGACTTAGAAATGGCGTAGCATAAAATAAGTGGGTAGGACACATTTTCACATTGAAACTAATATCTAACATTGGTTATTTACATAAGTAGTGTTCCTGGCTGGTAGCAGGGTTGCTAGCTTCTCATATGTAAGTGGGAAGTAAGTTATATTTATTAGCTAGAGATAATCTAGTTTTGTTTTTGTTTTATGGATACGAAGGAGATCCTTGTTGGAAGATCTAAGAGGTCTGTTTGCTTTGTGCTGTTGCAGCAGTATACTTAAGTTGGGGCATTTTTCATGTATTTTAGTACGTAAGCAAATGTGAGGTACACATTTAGTTTTGTTGGGACAGGGCATCTAGTTTAGTTTGGCAGGATTGTACAGGTGTTGTCATTTGTCATTGGCTGTACTGTGTATTTGCGTGTTTTGTAATAAAATGACTAGGTTATTGAGGGTGGTCTTGCTTATATTATCAGTAGCACTTGTTCCATAGATATGTATATGAATCAGTAGTGTACTGGTTAGTGTAATGTTTGTGGCTGGAGGTAGGCATTTCTTTCAACTATATAGTATGTCTAGTTTTTTATGGATATATTTGACTATGGTATTGTTATATTCCTTGAAGCTGAGCTTCAATCACTACAGCAGCAACATAAATTGCCCTGAGATATCTGAACAACTGCAACAAATGCAATAAACCAACTCTACTAATAAGATACCACATTTTGTGCCATTCCACTGACAGTGTAATTTTCTGAAGAAGCTCTCTGAAATACAAAACTACCATTACATTCACCTAAAGGCTTTATGAGACAATGTTTAATTCTACACAGATATAACAGAGATGCCTACAGGAAAGGAAATTATATTCTATTTCTGAAATGCAGTCTCTATGCAACCAACTTTATACTTCACAGCATTACTATAATAATTAAAAGTAAAGGTCAAATACATTTTATATTTTAAACTTAAATATTTTCTGAAATTTAAAAACATAAATAATTATGTCCTACCACCCATTACAAATGAGTGACATTTTTTTATCAAACGATAACTATCTTCAGAAAATAAATATTGACCACACTACATTTACTACGGTATTATCACAACAATCCCTGGCATGGGAGAGTGGAACATGATGGTACAGTGGGATTATTTCCTCCTAGCCAGAGCATTTGGTCCCTTAGGTTTCATCCACTGGACCAATCGATTGCAGTCAAAATTAAATTTTGTCATGTCCCACCATCTGTCAAAGATGACTGCATATACAACTCTGTAAAATGATATTGTTAGAAAAAATATACTTTTTTTGTTCAAAAGTTTTTATTATTTTTTTCATTATAACAATAATATAATTTTATATATACATATATATATATATATATATATATATATATATATATATATATATATAAGTAAACATAATAAAGAAAAAATATACATTTGAATGGCATATGAACATACCTCTATGAGTAAATTCTGCTATATATACCAGATGGAAATGTTCAGTGAACACTAAAAACAGTGTATTCATTGCCAGAGGGATATTATTATTAAAAACGGCATTACATGATGAAACCATTTTATAAATACTACAAAAGCAAATACTTTTTTAATTCTGCTCCATTAGATTGGAGCCCTGGAAGTGGTGGTGTAGGAGACCAGTATTCAATTAGTAGACCCAGTCACCTGAAGAGCTGGTTGGGGTAGTAAAAGCAAGCAACATTCTGCCAGCTCTCCTATTCCAGGGGGAGAAAGGAAGGGGTTTACTGTGGAGGGTTGTGACAGTTTGGACACCATGGTTGTCAACCTTGCCAAAGGCAATAGGGACTATACTGACTTGACAGTTTGTCACCCTTACTAAGTACAATAGTACTGACAGATTTTGAAAAGAATTGGACCCACATTGACATTATTGCATGGCAGGCATGGAGTAGGGAAAAAGAATAGAGCATAAAATAAAAAATAAAAAATCCAACCCATCCACAAATGGTGGCTGACCTGAGCCAGACTCTCATTTGAGCTGACACCGTGGCTTTGGTCAGCCAGTGGTGAAGATGAACAGGTGAATAGAGTATAAAGGGACTTGATGGACAAGTCAGGGACAAATAAAATTTATATTAAACACGTACATATTTCTTACAGTGAATCCAACAAAATATAGGAAATATTCTACTGCCGAATTTTAAATGTGCTAATTTGCTGCAGTATGGGGAATCAATAATTTGCATGTTGCTGGGCTATATCATAGTTACCCAGATGACTAAGATTGCTAGATAAGAACTAAGACTAGACCAATATATACTGAAACAGACAGTACTCATCTTGTATGGGTTAAAGCTCTCAGCTATTAATGAGTTGCTTCCTGTAGTTAAGGGTAGAGGATTTGATTGCATCCACTTCTACTCACCAGTTGTATTACTCTTTTCAAGTCACTTAACCAGACAATGTTTCTGGGTCTCCCCTGAAGGGGGATACTTGGGCCCAGTAAACCTCCTTAGTAAATTAATAAAAGAAATGTAGCACTTTTAGGGCTTATGTCATCTAACATAAATGGACCTCACACCCAACTAGAGCATATACATTTTCTCAGCGGGTGCTAAACAATATGAGGGATATGTGTTTCTGTGAAATTACATTTGCAAGAATGTTTATGGCATTTCTATATTTGCTATGTTATTGATAACGGTCTTAGTAATTGCAAGAAAGAGTATTAAATCATCCTACCGATGTATTATTAAATGTGTTCCTACTGTAAAGCGCAAGATTGCCAGAAAGAAAGATTATTGCTTGGATAACAAGTTGCACTGTTACATGGTTAATTTTCCATCAGTACAGGAGCACATGACATGACAGGACTTCCATGTATTTTCATCCTGTACTATTGAGCATTAAGACATAAATGAAGCAAGTCTATAAAGAAACTTGGAATGACTAAGTTTGGCTATTCTTTCTTGTCAATTGCTTCCACAGACACTTCAATGTACAGTTAGAACTTTTTATTGCACGTCTTTTGTTTGATTTTTACAAAACAGAAAAATAACTGAAACATCTATTTGTTTAAAACAAAAAGTATGTTTAAAGCTTTTAAAAAGCTTTTAAAAATTAAAGTTGTTAGAAAAATTGTTGAAATGAGCTGCAGTGTTTATGGCTCAGCTGTATTGTTGCGCATGAGGGGATACTTAGGATCATAAGAGGTTACTAGGCTAATAGCCACAGGGCCCTTAAAAACCTAGCCAAGTTTAACCCATGTTCCCAATGGTGTCTGGTTCAAGCAGACACTAAAATCAGCAGCTACTGCCCCTGTTCAAGAGGGACACAGGTGGAACCCCTTGCATATAAAGACCACAGAGCTGAATTCCAGTCAGTGATCTCACCTACTCATAGCCTGGGACTGGGCAATAGTTTGAACTGATCTGCAAAATATTGAGTCTGTGTACCTTATTAGCTCATTAAACATAATTATCTATCCGGACTTTCTGCTTCTGCAAGCATCCTTTTGATTGCGTTCAGCAGAACTGGGTGAGGAGCCATGGATCATTCTCCTTCCAAATAGCTTAAATCAAGCATCTGATAAGAGAAAAACTATAAGGTGTTGCTGTTAAAATTTGTTTTTGACCTTGCATGTAAGTGTAGGTAACAAACACATTATATATTTTCAGTACTTCTTGCAGGTTCTTTGTGTAATGAATGTATTATTGATTCCCTTCCAATTATTATGTCTGTACTACTTGGTATGAAACATTGTGGGCAAGCCGTTAGTTAAATTTAAGTTGAGGCAGTGCATCGTGGTATCGCGGTATACTACGGGCTAAATTTCATGTGCTGCTCTAATTAGTGTATGTGTAAATGGATGAGTTCTATCCTGAAGGATAATTCTATTTTATGTGTGCATATTGGTTTCTTACATTATGGGTATTTTTCTTGAAATATTTTGAGGCAGATTAAATTCTGATGCTTAATTTACTTATAAAGTGGGCTGAAATGGAATCTTGGCTTGACATTTTAGGATTTACTGAATACTGGTTAAAGCTAGAGGAAAACATAATGCACTATCAGTGTTTCTCTAGTCCAACCACCAGCATCAAGTCTGACTATTTTGTTACTCTGATATTTAGGTTTTCAGCTTGTGGTAAATGATGCTTAGTGAGACACAATACCTTTGAACAGGAAGTTAGTAGGACACAATGAAACAACATTAATACTACTGTAATACAATTAAAATAACGAATGTTGTTTTAATACTGATAAATGAAAACCTGCTATTTTTACAACTGTTAATAAGTTGTGCTGTGTTTGGTGTGGCTGTATTGTTTTGCATGTTTGCACACCAGGATGTGAAATTTTGCAGACTCATTGTTTCTTTTACCTGAATAGATTGTAGGACTAGGAAGTATTTTTGAAGTGAAGCACAAAACGTTAAGTTTGTCCACTTTGTTAGTACAGTGAAGGCAATTTGTTAGGGCATATGGATCTGCAGTAAATTGAGTGTGCCTCACCCCCCATCCGTCTCAACCTCCTAGTGCAAGAAATCTGGACAAATACATTAATAATGGGGGGGACGAAGGCCCAAAACAGGAGCACTTTTTGAATATTGCTCTTACAAATTTAGAAATTTGATAAAATAAGTTTTGCATTAACATTAATTTTATGAAGGGTATGAAGTTTGAAACTCAAATGTCTGCTATTATTTTCTGAATTCAACCCTCAATGATTTGCCAGTGATTTGCCAGAAAACCACAATTTTATGAGAAACAGACCAACATTTGCATGTGTGTGTGTGTGTGTGTGTGTGTGTGTGTGTGTGTGTGTGTGTGTGTGTGTGTGTGTGTGTTTATCCATATTTATCAACTCTGATGTCAAACAATAGTGGGACAAGATATAAGCCCTCCCCTAATATAACTTCAGCTTTGTAAATATTGGATGTATTGTCATGAATGAGAATAGCAAGATGAAGTACATTACTGTGGCCATTATTTCTTTTAGTTTCTCTGTAGTCAGTCACTGAGATAAAGGGAATAGACACTGTTCTAAAGCAAAGGACAGTTATATGATCACTGTTAAATTATCATTCGCATTGCTTGTTTGGGAGAGTTTTGTGTATGTGTCTGTGAGGAACAAGCTGAAAACATGTTGAACTCCATTACCAGGGTCATTTTTCAGTTTAATTGAAATGAAGCAACATATATGTACATAAAAAGATGTTTAAGTGAAAATAGCTGTTATGTGATCTCTGTTAATTAATCATTGGTTTAGCTTCTGTGATAATAATGTATGTATGTGACAGCAACAAACTGAAATATATTGATGTGGCTATTACTACTTTCCCTTTCAACACAATCAGGTTTCAGATGTTAGAAGTATAATTAGAAAGTATCTTAGAAGATAGGAAAGCTGTGTCTGATAGCAAAGAGCCATTACAGGATCACTCTTAAATTGTTATTTTTGTGCATTATTGGGTAAACAGTCTATGTATATGAAAGCAAAATGTTGAACTATATTAATGTGGTCATTATGTATTTAATATTCTCCACAGTCATACATCAGGTATATATAGGCAAAGTGGGTATCTTTTTTGCGGAGGACGTTTTATGTGAAAGCAAGGCACAGTTATGTGATAACTATTTAATCATCATTAATATGGCTTTTTGAGATTAAAAAGTTTACATACAT
The DNA here is from genome assembly GCF_019279795.1 of Protopterus annectens. Taxonomy (NCBI): domain Eukaryota; kingdom Metazoa; phylum Chordata; order Ceratodontiformes; family Protopteridae; genus Protopterus; species Protopterus annectens. The sequence goes on along the minus strand of NC_056727.1, from coordinate 455,122,045 downwards.
TACTGCAGCCATTATTTCTTTCATTTTCATCACAATTAAACATCAGAAGTGTAGATAGAAGGTGTGTGTTTCGGGGGTTGTCAGGCTGTGTGTGAAAACAAAGTTTAATTATATAATCTATGTTAGATAGTAGGGCTGCCATGAAGGGAAATGCATATTTATGAGCACAACAAGTTGAAACACATTACTGTGGTCATTACATCTTTGAGTTTCACTACAGAAAAAAACATTTGAAGGGATGAGGAAATCTATGTGTTTTAATCCATCTACTGCCTGAAAAGAGTCATTTGACCAGTCCATATGTCTCGTTAGCAAATAGTAAATAAAATAAAGCAAAGAAGAATTGACCATTGATTGCTGTGGGCCAAGATATGTACATGAGAGCAGACACATACAGTGACTTTGGTCATTATTTCTTCTGTATATACAAAGTATATACTTCTGGAAAATACACAAAATGTGATTGCCTTTTGAGGGAGGAGAAGAAGGCTGAGTATGAAAGTGGCTGACCACTAATATCAGTTGATCACAGTAGTTTCCCAGAAGCAGTGATTTTGTGAAAAAAAGATAAAAATGTCAAAATAACTTTTATTTGTGGTCAATTTATGTGACTTCTTCATAGTTAAAGGAGACATACACTATCATATGGAAAGCAGTCAACTTGGATAGTATGTTTGCAGAAAAAGCTAAAACTTGTGTTTGCTGTATTTTAAAAATGCAATGAAGTCATTTTATTTAAAGTTTTTGCATTATTATTATTATTTCACATAATCCCTAATGCAAAGCGCCTTATATTTAATTACAAAATGCACACTTTTTTTCTTTTTCATATGATATGAATGTGTAATACATAAAATCATAAATATATTTTCTTTTATAACATGTTAACCAAAAAAGCAGAATTTATTAGTCTAAGTGATGTTTTCCATCATTTGAAATATTGCTACAGAGAAAGAGAAAAAGGGGAATTACCAGAAACTGTAACTTGCCACTCATGAATTCAACATGCATCTGTTTCAAACTGTTTTAGAGATAACCCTGCACTGAGCAGCTCCACCAGAATGCAGTCTGGCCAGTAGAATGTGCCAGGCTACCAACTGCATTACACTCAGTTTACATGAGTTGTGAATGTATGACTTCTGTGCAGGGTGACAGAATGCAGCCCATTTCCAGGAAATGTCTACACTGTCATTACATCATAGGTAAAATCATAGGTAAAATAGATAAAATCAAGCTTACTTTCAAAGGAAAATAATTTTTGTAACTGCAGTCTTTACATTACTAAAATTCCATGTGCTGAGTGAGACGGCGCTCTGCAGCGACATTCTGTGATGAGCTGTACTGAAATCTCTAAGAATGGCAGTCTTGGGGGGGGCATTTGTATGCAAAAGTATCCTGTCTGGATCTTATGAAATCTTAATAACTAAAGATTCTGAAAGGAAGATTGACTTACAGCCTGTTATACATAGATAGAGAACATTGACTTCCCTGAGTGTTTCATTTTCACATTATGGCATTTTGCAGTATATTTGGATTTCATTAGATGTGGGTATAGGACTTTCTTAAAAAATACAAAATGCCACACATGACCAGAGTATATTATACTAAGCTGTCATTACATCATAAATAAAATCATATATATTTCATCAGACAAAGCAATATTTCTGTCACTGCAAATATGTTATGGGCTAAATTCCAAGTACTGAGAAGGACAATGTGCTGCAGGTAAAATCTGAACTACTGTATGCTGTTATAAAAATTGAAAAAGTAAAATGTCACTCACAAATGCATTGTGTACCTCAATATGTAAGGATAATCCTTTGAACATTTTAACAAGAACCATCAAAGGGTTTGACATACTGCTTCATTTATAAAGGTATGTATATTCATTTTACTGCCACTGTCTAAAAATGTATTATACTTGATTTCCCCTGTATTTTATGACTTGTACTCAGGTTAAGTTATGTAGCAGAAGTCCAGAATGTGTCTTTAGTGAGTTGTCAATGTATAAGAAGCAGTGTGTGTGTGTGTGTGTGTGTGTGTGTGTGTGTGTGTGTGTGTGTGTGTGTGTGTGTGTGTGTGTGTGTGCGTGTGTGTGTGTGTGTGTGTGTGTGTGTGTGTGTGTGTGTGTGTGTGTGTGTGTGTGTGTGTGTGTGTGTGTGTGTGTGTGTGTGTTTGTTTGGGTCTGTGTGTGTGCGTGCATGCTTTTTCTTGGCAAAGCAAAATTTTTGTGACAGCAAACTTGCCATCACCCAAACTTTAGGTGCTGATGAGGACAATCTGCTGATACCAAATTCAGTACTGACCTGTAATGAAATCCTTAAACACAGAATAGCAGTGTTAGTTAAGAATCCCATTTTCACTGGCTAAATGTTTTGCAGTGAAATTTGAAAATGGGAACTTATATGCAGTCTTTCATACACAAGCTTCAAATGTAAGTGTTTATTGGTGCTTACTCAAATTGTCTGACATTTAGCATTGTATTCAATTTTCATTTAGAAACTATGACTTCCACTCAACTTGGAATATGTAGAACCAGCATAGAATATCCTTGAGATTCATTAATGCCTGCACTAAGAGTACACTAAGTGTACATCATTCTGAGTGAACAGACAACACATGCATAACCCACACTGTCTTCCTTCTAGTTTTCCTACTGATTTTCTTGCAGCCTTAAATATTGAGGGGATTCATAGAGATTACCATAAAGTGTAGACTATATGTACACTTAGTGTAATCTTTCTCAGTGACTAAGTACAGAAAAGGGGTTAGGAATGTTCATGAATATAGATAGTGTACAGTTAGTGTATATGTTAATGAATCCTTAATTGAGCTGTCACTGCAAAAGAAGATGAAATCATAATTCTTTCTCCATAAAAAGACTGCTATTATCTGTAACATGCTATAACTTAAAAGTCATGGTCTGAGGCCAGGTGTAGTGCTGGGCTGCATTTAAATCCTTGTGGGGAGAATTGCAGTCTTAGGTGTATTTTGTACCTGCATTGCTAAGGATAATTCTCTAAATGTTTTATCAAGAATTTTCAAAGGGGTTTTAAATACTGCATCATATTCACAGACACTCACAGTCATTTTACTGTTAGCCCGGCATGGTATTTCACATTTGGTTTCAGTAGGGTGTATAACCTTTGTTCAGGATGTAGAATTAAGCCTTTGCCCAGAATATTTATTTACTAAGTTGCCATTACATCTGTAGTAAAAACAAAACATATATATTGATTCATCAGATGTTTTTTATTATAATATGTCATGCCTCAAACTCCATGGACTGATGTAGCAAAATGCTTGGGTCGAATTCTTACGTCTTAAATGCATTTTGTACCTGACTATCTTATTATAATTCCCCAAAAATGTTATCACAAACTTTTAAAAGGGAATTGCCATGAGGTCCTATATACAGGTACCTATGCATTTCACTGTCACAGCCTGACGTATTGGATTATCCTCAGTCTGCCTTGGTGGTATATGACTTATGCTCAGTGAACTGTGCAGTACTATATAGAATATCTTTACTGATTTGCTTTTGCATCAGAGGAAAAATCCTATATATTTCACTAGACAACCCTTTTTTTTGTAACTGCAGTCTTGGCATCACCAAAACTTTATAATACAAAGAGGGTAATTTTGTGATGTCAAATTTCACAGTAATCTATACTGAAATCTTTTTTTTTTTCCTTAATGTTTTATTAATTTCATAATCACCAAATCACAAAATAAATGCAAACTATTATATTAATGCCTAAAAACAACCCATATAAACTATATTATACTTCCTAAGTAGCAAGTCTGAAATTTAAATAACCAAACAATATCTAAGATAAACAGTTATTTTATTTACATAGTGTGTCAATGGTCACATTATATTACTGCATTTCTCTTCTTTCAAAAGTAATAGAGACCAGGGTAAAGATATACTCTCATAATATTGTAGAGTATTCTTATTACATTTATCTAATAATTCTAGTTTTGGCCAAAAATTATAGTTGATTCATTTATCTTTACCTAGTGTCAGTTTCTTTTTCACATAAAGTAGTGGTTTAATTTGAGAAGTATGACAAAGGAAGAACAATATTTTACATTTTCTATTAATTTTCCAGCTACTGCCAACATACTATAGTAATGATAATCAATATTTCTTAATACCTACAGGAGTTACAGAATTAAATAACACCAAATAATGTATTTCAAATGCACCTTTCCATAAAGCTTGAGCAAATATTGACATTGCTCTCCAAATTGTGAAAGCCTCATACAGTCATAAAAGGTATGGTGCTCATCAACATTGTTTATCTCAGTGCATCCTCAGCAAGTATCATTGTTCTGCTGTATTTTACTAGTTCAGTTTGGAATGTGAAATGCATACTGTAGAAACTTTTAAGTAAAAAGTTTCCAAAAATATGGCTTAGTTGTTTTCATAGTAAGTCCTAAATAAGAGTATTATCTGTATTGAAAAGTTTGGATACCCTGACTCACTTTAATTATGTCAAATAATATTATAGCAAATAAGATTTAGGAGACTATGCAATTTTATAAAGATCTGGAAAGACAGATTTAGTATTCCCCATTGCAATTGGTTAGGGTAACTTTCTAAATCAGCCTCTAGCATAACTTCCATTTTAGACAATATATACTAATACTTTAAATGGATAATCTAGTCTATATGTATAAATTATATTTTTCACTGACAATAAATGAATTCCCTTAAGGCAATTAAACCAGACTTTAAATTATCTTGTATGTGAAGCTTCCATTCTCCGAAAATATGCACTCTGTTACTTCTGTAGTAAAGGAAAGGGGAGATATTGTAAATGCTCATATTAAGCTAGGAGACTGATATATAAATTTTAAAGTTTCTGAAACATTTTGATATTGAGCTAATATATCTAGATTTTCTTAGTACAAATATAAAGTATTCTAAGCATATAGTTTTACAAATCTCATCCATTTTGCTGAGTATGATAAATCTAGTCATTGGAATATTATGTTAATGCAAAGTTTACAACATAGCAGTCAGTATCTTGTCACATGTACTAATAAGATGCTTAAATGCCATTCATGTCTTCCAGGATATCAAAGAAAGGATATTAATATTGCATTCATTCTTTAGCTTTGAATCAAAGAAGTTGCTCGGAATATAATTACATATATAAACACATTTAATCTATCTTCAAAAGTAAAAAGGAAATTACTCTATTTAGATGTCACTTCTATGAAACATGTAATAATATTAACATAAATACTATGTGTAATAGAATCTTAATTATTAGATAATATTATTCTCAGTTACTTTAAATTTTCCCAGCGGTGCTGCGGTAGCGTTGTCACCTCGCAGTAAGACGCTGTCCGGTTCGATTCTCTGTGTGAAGACATGCGTGAATTGGTGTACCTTCGTTGAAGGTTGTGCGTCAGGCCTGGCAAGTCGGTACGTAAAAATCAACTGCCAATCATTAGCGGACCGGAGTTCCACTGTGGCGACCCCTAACCGGGAAAAGCTGAAAGACACAGACAAACAAACTTTCAATTTTCTCAGCATCAGTTATAAGTGTCAGCAGAAAGGGGAGCAGCATTTTGTTTGATTAGTGTACAAATTAGTTTACGGTCATTAAATTTAAGGTTAGATTTTTTTTTCAAAATTCATTAACAAGAGGTCTAATTGAGCCACTAAAGATCTGAGGTTAAAGTTAAGGTATCACCTATAAAAAATATATTTTGAATAATATTTTTTGATATTATAATACCTTCTATAAACTTCTCTTACCTTATTGAATTTGCTAAAGACTAAATTGCTAAAGCAAATAAGAAGGAAAAGAGAACAATGTTGCATTCTTTCTTCCTTATATTTGCTGCTTGGGACAGATATCCTCCTATTTCAATATACAATACGATCATAGGTGTTGTTATATTGTTATACATATTTTCAGTTTATAACATGTTTAGTAAGTTGAATAAACAATTTGTGAAACCATGTATTCTAATACTTTAAATAAATATTTCCAATTTTAAGGAATCATGGGTTTTTCTATTAATCATACTTTATATTATAATTATCATACTTAGACTCTAAGATTATTTTACTATTATATTGTGTTTGCCTTTTGAGTGTAAAACCAATGTGATCTTCATTTGTAAAAGTTGACATAATTAATTTTATTTAATACAAACTGAAATGCACATATTATATTCAATATGTAATAATGATACACGTTTTTATAAGAAAAATAGATTTTTGTCAATGTCTATTGACATCACTGGGAAATCATATCTTTCATGCAATGCTAAAAAAAAAACAAAAAAAAATTTTCTGTCAACTACAGGATATGCTGTGGAAATAATTTATAATCCCTTCCATTCATCCTTCCATCAATCTACAACGCCTTTTCCCCCATTTTTGCACATGGGTTCAGAGTAACAATATAGAGCCAGTTTTCACAATGACAGAAATTTCTGGCATTATCACATATGTTCTTAAAGGGAGGTTATTATCCTTTAGTCCTTTTATCTGCTCAGATAGTTCTAATATGGATATAGTTTTAAATACATTTCTGACTGTATTACAATTTAATTTTTAATTAATGATAAATGTTTAAAGAAGAATCACATCTTGTATAATATTGTTTTATTATTAATGCCTCAAAATATTTCATAAAAACTAGGAAATGTTTTTAGTATATATAGTTAACTTAACACTAACCTGATTGTGTATGTGTTTGATTTGTTCTAGATGTCAGTGTTGACATTGTCAATAATCTATGTAAGACTTTAGGTACAATTTAATAAGTTTGCAATTTCATATTTTTATATGTAGTTAATGCCTTAAATAAGAAATTTCAAACAATTTTAGAATCAATTTATCAGCACCGTGAGATAGGATACATTGGATGAATGAGCAGTATTGGATTCACTTACATTTTGCCATATCTTGCTTTAGGATACACTCCTTATTTTGTTGTTGTTGTTGTCTTTTGGCTTTTCCCGGTTAGGGGTCGCCACAGCGGAACTCTGGTCTGTTAATGATTGGCAGTAGATTTTCATGAACACCGAGGTGCCAGCTCGCTGTTCAACCTTCAATGAAGGCACGCCCATTTATGCATGTCTTTCAAATGCCCACCCAACCACGGGGAGGACATGCAGACTCCACACAGAAGGCACTCCCCGCACTCCAGCCGAGAATCAAACGGGAGAACCTCTTGCTGTGAGGCAACAATGCTACTGCTGCACCATCGCGGAAGTCCTGTAATAATTTTAAAATGCCTTTCCCCTTTTACATTTGTAAATGAGTAAAAGTTAAATGCTCTTATTTCTCAAACAATTTCTTGTTCCATTCTCTTTATTTACTATTACACCAACAATCAATTATGCCAGATAGATAAGCATGTGATTTTCAAATAAAGCTATCATTAGACCCACCATTATTGTTAAATTAAAAAAATCCAATTTTTTTATTCATTCAGTCTTAAATTATTTTAGCTTAGTCAGCTAAGATAAATTTCTATTAACTATAGAATTTGTTGCCAACGTGAAAAAATGGTATTATGATCTGATAAACTGCATGAAATTGTTTTAACTAAATTGAAATAAAAATTGTATTGATTCGAGTATATGTTAAAAATGAGTAATGCATAAAAATAAAGAATCAAAATCTTACTAATCCTTTTAGATCTCTTAGATCCATCAACTTTACTCAGTTTTAATGCTATTGTTGATGCTGAAATTCTGTGCTCTTTATTTGCAAGTGTGTCTATCTTATTTAGTATGCAGCCAATATGCTCCTAATATTAAATTGCCTTTTATTATTAGTAGTAGTATTATTAACTGATAATATATCACTATATCTAAATGCTGATTTGCATATTTAGCTCCCAGTCCAGGAATCCAGTATATTTCAACTAATGTAAAAAAAAATCTGTTTTTGGTTTTCGGTTGTTATCGTGCCAAGCATTCTTTTCTTGTCATTAAGTAATGAAATTATTTTCTGCATAGTATAACTATATTTCTTAAAGTCATTACTCCTGTCATTTTTTCTTTAAAATAATAGTTAACTAGTACTGTGTATTTCTTAAAATACATTAGAAACAACCCTTTCCAGTAAATCTGTTTCTTTAAAAAATCAGCTTTATTTTATGAAGAATTTAGAACCCCTTCATTTATAACTACTATTTCAACCATATATGTTTAGAGAAATAATCTTAAGTGCTGCCATTATGTTTTAATATCTTCCAATATTTTATTATTTATGCGTTATAATGTAAAACAGGTTTAATCTTGTATATAGACTCAAATATCAATGTCAGATTAGCACAAGAAAACATTGATTTAAATATACTGCTTCTAGATGTACCAAACTTTACTGTTAAAAACCTCTACATAAAATCTTACCCATGTCTAAAATATCACCTAGGAAAAATACAACCCTGCTACCTTTCATTTGGAATTTTATGATTCCTATCTTGATTAGTAAATCTCATTTGAACTAACCTCTCTACCATATCATGCTGCATGAAATTAGTCAGAATATGTGCAATGTAAGAAATAACATTTAACTTCCCTTTACTGGTGTCACTATAACATCAATAAATAGAATGTCTAGCTATGTGATGCTACTTTAGAAACAAGAAAAACATGGATCCATATAAACTATTGAGATATAAAAATGGTAAAAAAGAGAAATATGATTTTAAGGAGATTTTTCAGTCTATTAAATACTGTATTATTTGCTTATAGATAGATAAAGGATAGATAGACAGATAGATAGATAGATAGATAGATAGATAGATAGATAGATAGATAGATAGATAGATAGACAGATAAATATTCATTTACTTTTTACCATTATAGTGTTCCAAATTGTGTTTACAAATAATTCAGTTTGATAAACTTTTCAAATATCCATCTCTCTTCTCTTTTTTCATTTTCCTATTTTAATACATGAAATTATGATACAAGTATAAATATATAAGGATCTAATAAATATATAAGGATCTACTGAAAACTGTTGACAGAACCAAATGCCAACATCAGTAACATCAGCCACAAAATGTTAAAAATGCAATTTTTGACAGAGCATTATGCATATGCTGAGCACTGACCTCAGTACATGCAAAACTAAAATTAATAAAATAAAAAAAATCATTTTTGCAAGTGAAAGTTCCCTTGCATTCCCACTTCACGCCCTGAGCCCTGGCCCACATCCCTACTAATTATATATACTAACTTGGACATCTCAGAAAAAAAAAAAATATATATATATATATATATAGAGAGAGAGAGAGAGAGAGATACATACGTTTCATTATTTCAGTTGAAAAGTATAATGATTACCAGTAAAGGGAAGTTATATGTTATTTCTTACATTACACACATTCTGACTAATTTCACCCAGCATGCAAACTTACTTTCACCCCATCACGTACATTTTTCTTATTAGCTATCATTCTTCTTGCATCAACCTTCATGGCTTCAAACAGCTTATTACGTTTCCTACGCACTATATGAAATCCCAGGACACTAGTTCCATTTTTGACTGGATTCTGGTCTCTGATCCCTGCAACTACACTGCATCAGGAATCATTCCTGAATCCCTTAGTGATTACTGCCCTCCATAGATGTATTACCATACCAAATAACTAGTGTACAAAAATACTTGTAATTTCTTAAAGTTTAACCTGAGTTATTTTTAGCTGCTCTGAACTCAGTTAAATGGACTATTCTAAAAGCCTTCCCACTAGATGAGGCAGTTGAATGGTTCAATTCAACTTTTTAAAGCATCCTATACAGTCTTGCACAACTATGTAGAAAAAGAGTAAAATCCAAATTTGCCCCTTTGCTTGCTAATAGGTTCATAGGTTCATAGGTTTATACTAGGCTATCTGCCCTAAGGCATTTATAAGCCTAGCCCAAAGTTTTGTGGCTTACGCCACCCCTTATATGAAAAAATACTGTGCCCATTAGTTTGTTGTGCCTCTGTCCAGCAGTGACACAGAGATTATTCCAGGGGTAAACCTATGATCTCCCATCCACAGGTCAAGATTTCTCTTGAACAGAGCCAGCGAGGTGCTCTGCCTCACATGGACCGGGATTTTATTCCACAGCATAGGGAGTCTCTGAGTGATAAATCTATCCCTCCAGCACGTCCTATTTATATCCGTGCTAAGGTTTAAGTCGCTTGCTCTAGTGGTTTTGGTGGATTTGGATTTTTTGAGGTGGAGCATGTCCATTAATTTCGGGTTGGACATGGCCTTGTATGTCAGGCACATGTCACCTCTGAGCAGACGGTATGCGACTGAATAGAGCTGGAGTTTCTTCAATCTGGTAGCATATGACAGATTTTGGAGTCCCTTTATCCTTTTGGTGAGGAACGTTTGGGGTCTCTCCAATAACCACTTTAGCAACATGAGTGTCAAAAGAAAGGCCACTGTCAACCTGGGTCCCCAGGTCCCTGATAACCTCTTCTGTGCTTAGTGGATTGCCACCTATATGGTAGCTTGGGGTTACCTTGTTTTTCCCGAAGGGTATGACTATACATTTTTTGGCGTTTAACTTCAGGCCATGGCTCTGGCACCAGCTATCTGTTTCCGTGAGTCCCTTCTGAAGGATATCCGTGTCCGATGCACTTTCCACTATGGCACCCAGTTTGCAGTCGTCTGCAAACTTTGTCAGCCAAAGTCCTCCCATGTTGGCCTGTACTTCTGAGAAGTAGATGCCGAACAATAGGGGCCAAGGACCGAGCCCTGTGGGACACCACTTGTGACCGGCTTGGAGTCTGACATAGCGCCAGCAGCTCTAACCCTGTGGGTTCTGTCCTTAAGCCAGTTTGCAACCCATCTTGTGACATATGGGTTTACATTTAAGCTGGTAAGTTTTTCTACAATACCCGAGTGGGGTATTGTGTCGAAAGCCTTGCAAGGTCAAGGTAGGCTGTATGGACTGCCTTTCCTCATCAATGGCCTTGGTGACTGTTTCAAGAAGTCGACCAAGTTCAAAAGGCATGATCTGCCCTTGACGAAGCCAAACTGGGTCGGGTCCAATGTCTGCAAGTCCCCTATATCTTTGTTTATGAGCTCCATTATGATCCTCTCCATAGCTTTGCAGACTAGACTTGTTAAGCTTATGGGGCGGTAATTACCAGGGTCCGTGGAGGCACCGCCTTTGTGGAGTGGGACCACAGTTGCCGTACGCCACTCCTTGGGCACGTATCCTGTGGTAAGGCTGAGATTAAACAGCTGCCTTATGTGCGGGTTTAATTCCTCATTTAGCTCGTGTAGCACACAGCCGGGACACCATCCAGTCCCATTGATGCTGTGTTTTTAGCTTTAAAGAGCAGCTTTCACCTGCGCATTTGAGATGTCTGGGAGGCTACACTCCGCAGGGATTGTTATCTCTCCTTTAGGGGAGAGGGGTGAAGTTTGTACTGAACCTGTCTGCCAGTATGTTGGCAATGTCTGTGGGTTCAGTGATTTTTGTATCATTTTGGACTAATTCTGAGCATATCTGGGAGTTTCCACCCAGGTTCCTAACATAGCTGAAAAAGGCCTTATGATTGTCCTTTGAATCCATGGCAATTTTTCTCTCAAAATTGGCCTTAGTTGATTTTATGAGTGCTCGTATTTTTTACTAATAATGATCAGGGGTGACTTCCTTTTATGGATTTTGTTCTACCATGTAATAGCTTTCTCCTCTTATTGTAAAGTTTGTTAATGGCTGGGGTCCACCAGACTGGACGTTTGCCCTTTGTGGAAAGAGTCTTGGTTTTATTTGGGATTGCCTGATCCATGCAGTCCTGGAGGTGTTCATAGAAGGCAACTGTAAGGGCTTCCGCAGCTTGGGTTGTGGTTTCCACTGGCTCAGGGGCCTTGAAGGATACCACACCAGTCTTGAGTAGTGTGAAGTTTGCTTTAGAGAAGTTCTTCACTGTGGTCTTTTTTGTTTGGGGTGGGGGCGGGATGTGGATTTCCAGTGAGATTAGTTTATGATCAGATCTCACCAATGAGGGATATACTTCCGGTGTGGAGCATTTTGTCCCCATGTTTGTGATAATGAGATCTAGTATATTTTCTCCTCTCGTGGGAACAGTGACTAGCTGTTCCATGGCATTTGAATTTATGAACTCCAGGAACCATTGGGCTAGAAAGTTAGGGCTTGAGTAATGTTCCCAGTCTATATTCGGGTAGTTGAAGTCACCCAATATGATGGTGTTTGGAGATACATTTATACCCTCCAGTGTCTTCAGGAAGTCCTTCTCCTCCTGTCTGGTCTTGCCAGTCCTGAGTTGAGAGAGCTCAGCCTCCAGTTTGGCTAAATAGCTGCATCTCTCGCAAGTATTTGTGTTATGTGGGAGGAGGAGAGGGTTGTCTGTGTACATGAGGCAGTTATAACATTGCCCCAAGATTCCCAGATTCACCAGCTGGACCGGAGAGGAGATTGACAACTGAACTTTGGACATGCTAGAATAATATTTGGAATTCCTTAATAATTGAAAACAAGGGCCAGTGCGGAGTGATGGTGTAGTGCTTTTAATTTTTAGTGCTGACTTATATAATTGCTTTAGTGAGTAAGTGCCAGGTAACTTGAGTGCAATGTGTTACAAGTAACTAAATGCAAAAACGACAAACAGTAACTTTCTTTCAAGTGAAACAAGGAAATAAGTACAGTAAGCAATGCAGATACCACTAGTGATCCACAGAAGCACTGAGAAGCCGCATATTAGGTGGAATTAGCGTTCCAGGGAAATAACAAGCAAACAAACAACAAGCATATAAACAAAGCTAGATTCAGCAGGCCTGGATCTAGTCTATGCTACAGCAAACAAGGTGTACCAATTTCAGTAAGATACAGTTCAAATATTCAGGCACTATAAACCTTTAACCAGAAATTTCCAGCTCAGAAGGGCAGAGTCCAGCCTCTTCTCCCACAAGAGTGCAGACCACGAACCTTCTTAATGTAAAATAACTGGCCTGAAGCCCAAGTGCTTAAACCAGAACTAATACACTTGGACACTGGGCTCTCAATCAGCAGTTCCCAACGTAGAAGGATGAAAGCTACCTGTTCTGCCACCACAGTGCTTGACACAAACCTTCCTAATGTAAAACAACTGGTCTGAAGCCCAAGTGCTTAATACAAAAGACTTAGAATGATAGCTACACTTTAATCAAGTTACAACCAAGCAGTAATAAATACAATTGAATACTTTAGAGAATGTCTGGATTAGTGCTCAAGTTACACAAACAAAGCTAGATCCAGCAGGCTCGAATCCAGTCTATGCCACAGCAAACAAGGCGCACCAACTTCAGTAAGAAGCAGTTTAGATATGCATGCACTATAAGCCTTTAACCAGAAATTCCCAGCTCAGAAGGGCAGAGTCCAGCCTCTCCTCCCACAAGAGTGCAGACCACGAACCCTCTTAATGTAAAATAACTGGCCTGAAAGCCCAAGTGCTTAAACCAGAATTAATACACTTTTAGAATAACAGACACTGAGCCCTCAATCAGCAGTTCCCAACATAGAAAGATGTAAGCTACCTGTTCTGCCACTACAGTGCAGACCACAAACCCTCTCAGTGCAAAACAACTGGTCAGAAGCCCAAGTGTTTAAACCAAAAGGCTTAGAATGAGTTACACCAAGCAGTAATAAATACAATTGAGTATTTTTAAGATGATGCAAAAGTAAAATGAAGTAGGTAGAACACAAGTACAGTAAAAGCAGATGAAATTTTTTTTTTTTTTAATCTTAACAAGTGCTGAGATCAAAGAAACAGATCTGAGTGCTGAAACTAGAAAACTGGCCAGTTATAAGAAAAAAACAAGCTAGAAGGCTTCCCTCAAACACAGAAGGGCTTGGGGCTCAGATGCCTACAAATAGTCTATACCACTTAACAGGAAAGGCAGGAAATAAGCTTAATTTTTTTTTGTCTGTTTCCCAGATGCTCTCTTTGTACACAGTAGGACTGCCTGAAATCAGAATATGATCTCACTGCACTCAGTTGAGTGAGCAAATGAGATGGGCCCAGAGGCAGGCTGAGGAGCGGGCAGTTTCAAGGCCACTAAGATTAACACCAAAACAAAAACAGGGTGGGTGTGAATAACTGAAGAGCAGAGTTTAAAACTGCCAGTTCAGTTACATTTTCTACAACACAGTTTAAATCAAATTAAATGCTGTATTTTTTTTAAAAAAAGTGCAGATAAAGGTACTTAAATTCTCTTATACGTCCAGTTGAATATAACCAAGTTCTTAGCTGGCCAAAGCTGAGGTTTTTAAGCAGAAAGTATTTCACACTGTACCACTTAAATAGGCAAGGACAGGAAATCAAAGAATGTGGCTACCCCCACACCTGTAATTACTAGCAAATAACAAAATTCAGCAAAACTAGCTTCAGTTCAAGTTACTGAAGAGCAGAGTTTAAAACTGCCAGTTCAGTTAAATTTTCTACAACACAGTTTAAATCAAATTAAATGCTGTATTTTTTTTAAAAAAAAGTGCAGATAAAGGTACTTAAATTCTCTTATACGTCCAGTTGAATATAACCAAGTTCTTAGCTGGCCAAAGCTGAGGTTTTTAAGCAAAGAAGAAGAAGAAGTCTTACACAAAATAGGGACAATGCATGGAAAGAGTGGCAAAAAATTAAAACTCAAAATAACCTAAAGAGCTTTAAAAATCTCATAACCTTACCAAAAAGCAAGTCAACCTTGATAAGAAATTAAGCTGCTCTGATTTACAAAACAACCATAGGTATAACCCAAAGAAAATTATGGTCATCCATTAAACAAGTTTTACACCCAAGAACTAACAATGTCTTTAACACAGTAACTCCCCCTTAGAAACAGCCACAAGGTTTAACTTGTACTTCACTGATAGCATAACTGCCCTCAATAATTAATCTTTTCCTGACTCCCCTAACTCATGTCTATTTCCATCCACTAATGCCTCCACCCTCACACTAATACCAGTTGCTATCTCCTTCATAAAAAAAAAAAAAAATAGCTAAACTTAAACCCTGCTCATCATCTGCAGATAACACTCCTGCAAGATATTATTTATTTTATTTAGTTATTTATTTATTTAACATTTGTTAACCGGGAAAGTCTGACTTGGAACGAAGGCAATTTTCAGCGGAGGCCCAGGGAGAAGTGCTCCAGACGCATGTCTTTGTAACGTGGGAGGAAACCGGAGCACCCAGAGGAAACCCACACGAATGCGAGGAGGACATGCAGACTCCACACAGAAGGAACCCCAGCCGATAATCGAACCAAAGAACCTCTTGCTGTGAGGCGACAACACTACTGCTGCACCACTGCACTGTCCGGCGTGATATCTCAAAACTGCTGATAATGCCATTGCATATTCACTCTCCATCCTTATAAACAAGTCAGCATATGAATCCTATAGTCTTACTATCTGGAAAAAAATGGAATATCATCCCTCTACCTAAAGGTGGCACTTCTACTGAGAAATCTATTTTCAAACCCATTGTCTTATCTTCCCTCTCAAACATTTTGGAAAAATGTGTCCATAAACATCTACTCCAGCATCTCTTATGCCTAGCCAGAAGATATAGCAAATGTGATGGCTGAAAATTCAACTCAAATTTCACCTCCCCAACAGCTCCGGTTACCCTCCAAGAAATACCCTCCAGCATTCTTCTACCAGTTATCACAAAAGAACAGGTCACCAATGTACTCTCTAAAGCTAAAAACACAGTTTTGACTGATGCCAACAATATCCCAGGATGCCTCTTAAATAGCTTGAAACATGACCTATTAGGCCCACTAGGATTTCTATTTAACCACAGCCTCCAGACTGGCTTTGTCCCTGAGGAGTTGAAGACAGCAACAGTAACCCTTCTGCAAAAAGGAGGACCATCAACAGACCCAGGAAATTACAGACCCATAATCTTGACATTTCTCATATTCAAGGCCATGGAAGGAATAATCATGGACATGATAAATAATGACGCAGGAAATTCCAAGCACTAGACCCAAACTAGTTTGGCTTCATTAAGGGCAGGCCATGCCTCCTCAATCTGGTGGACTTCATTAGTGATGTACCACAGGTATCAGTGCTGGACCTCTCCTGTGTGGAATATACTTTGTTGAAGTCAAGGCTAATCCAGAAGGCCTTTGGCTGACCAGGTTTGCTGATCATTGCAAGTTGGGGCAATCAGTGAATCCTTCAGTAGTGTAGATCTCCTTCAGAATGGTCTGATTCAGACAAACGATTGGTGCTTTATCAGGCTCAGTTCCTCAGAGCTGCTCTTGGTTTGGCTACTTTGCCTGAGAATTACAGAGAATTTGCAGCATCTAAAACCATTGGCTGCTAAAAGAACGGAAATAAGTATCATTTTGCACTTCTAATGATTATTTTTACTGTATTTCATAAGAATCCTGTATTGTTACATTTCTTGTACTTTGGTAGAGTTTCAAAGCTGAATTGTTTCCATTGCTGCTGTAGTACTTAATTATATTGTGCCTGGCAATTTTATAGGACTGTAGTATCTAGATTGTGTGGTTTCCCTGCACTTGAGCTCTAAAACCAGTATTTTTACATTTAGAAAGTTTGCTGACTGCACTCTTGTGGCAGACGTGTGCTGTAACAAACTTATCTGAGTTGGGGGCTGCTGGTTGAAGGCTTAGTGTATGTTTTCCTGATTGGTCTGTAGGCCTTGCTGTTGTAAAACTTATTTCTGATTCTATATAAGTCCAGTGTTTGTGCTATGCTGCTGTCCAAGCAGCAGCGGTTAGCAGTGCCCTGTATAGATGCAAATGCTTTCAAGTCAAAATTTCACTTAAAATAACTATCTCTGCAACATTCCCCAGTCCCCCTGCTACTGTAGGAGCATCTGATTTGCATGCAGAGCAGCATCGTCTTGTTGGATTGCTGCAGTTCACACTGAGTATAGCACCCATTCTTCATCTGTGTGCTGTCATCCCAGTCCAGTTAAATCTACCCACTCTTCTCTCCGGTTAAACCCATAGTAAAAAAAACTGAAACTAAGCACCAGCCACTACATGTAAAATACACATCACAGTGTCCCTACAAGCAAGTCCATAAGGTGAAACACCACACGTTCAAACATCTTGGTCATGAGAGAGACCATTGTGAGACACATGTATGCCCCTCTCACCAAGTTTAATAACGAGAGGGTTACAGTCAGTTGCCTGTCAGTTGCCAGGATTCTCCAGATCACACAAGCACTCAGTCACTCAATCAGAAGTACCAGTGTGACTCAGTCATAGTCCATCTGGGTGCACCACCCTGAACTATATGAAGACATGATGGACCTTTCTAAGTATGTGTTCCAAGTGGGTATGAGTCCTGCATTGAGCAGCATTCTATCCTCACCAAGAATGATACCACAATACAAGCAGAAAATTACTAACTTCAGTAATTGGCTTAGCTACTGGTGTCATTCCAAGGGGATCCAGTATTTGCCAGACTGGGGCGACATGATCAACAGACCATGCTGCATTGCCAGAGATGGTCTGCACCTGTTACCAGTAGGCTTTCAAATACTGGCCAAGGTATTAGCCACCCCCATAGTGCCTATTTTAGGCCACGCCAAGCCAACATAAATACCAATGTAACAAATTCTTCTAATGCTAAGCTGAAGGTACTACTGCTCAATGCTAGAATTCTTTTCAAAAAACAGCACTCACTAGAAGCTCTCCTTGCCCTGGAGAATGCTGATAACTGTGCAGTTACAGAGTTGTGGTTCAAGGCTTCGAAAAACACCCTGGCAGTGCAAGGCTACAATGCCTATCACAATTCAGACAATTCAGATCACCCTCTGAAAAGAAAAAAGAAAAAAGAAAGGAGGGGGTGATTCAATTTATATAAATAAATAATCACACCTCAAGACTGGTCAGACAGGGTGACTTGCTTCAGCTACTCTATGTCCAGCTGACCACAGGCAAAATCCCCAACCAAATCATTGATAACTTCAGGTTCCCAGCCAGTATCCAGGTTCCCAGCCTTGAACCATGAAAACCACTCCACATACCTGAAGTTGCTAACATCACTTACCATTCAGTCCAATACACTACTTGAGGGCGATTTTAACAACCCCTCCATAAACTGGGTAATATACATGACCATTAACATGCAGGCTCAGGGATTCCTGGACTTTATCAATGCAAATGCAATGGAACAACAAAGTGTACTGAGTTTCTGGTTTACACGCTGTGGAGGTGATTTTTTTTTTTATTTATTTTTTTTAGTTTTGTAGTCAGTGCTCATTGCTGAGTTTTCTCTGGAACTGGCCTGCATTCCAACTAGGGACTCAAATATCCTTGACATAGTAGCCACAAACATGGGGGAGGTTTGCACTTTCCCCCAGTATAATGTCCTCATTGGTAAGATCAGATCATAAATTGGTCTCCTTTGAAATAAATGAAATGGTAGAACCCCCATCAAAGTCTAAAAATGTAAAGAATTTTTCCAAGGCAAATTACCTTCTATTAAGTGATAGCATAGGTAATTTTAAAGCTCCTCATAGCCTTGAAAACATGGAGGCCAATGCAGAACTATACACGAATGCCCTGTACAACCACTCACCACTTAAACAACTGCATAGAAATGGCAGTACCTGACTGAACTAAACCCAAGTATAGCTGGAAAAACAAATCACCCTGGTGGACCCCAAGTATAAACAGACTATACAACAGAAGAAAGAAATTCCTGTCTAGAAGTAAGTGGGAAGGTGCACAACAGAGAAAAAAAATCCCTCATTAGTCTCTACAGGCAAATCAGGGAACTAGTCAAGTCTTTAAAAGCTAAATACAAGACTAAAATAGCCTCCCAAAGAATAACCCCAAAGCATTTTTTAGTTATGTCCAAAATCTTAAGGGAAATGCTTAATGCACTATTGGCTGTAGATGGCACTGACTATACTCAGCCAGAAGAAATAATAAACTTGCTGGCCAATAAATATTAATCTCAAATTTCAAAAAAGAGTGAGCCACAAACCAAAATACTTTAACTGACCACAAGAAATGTTAGAGTGAATGACCTGAGACATACCACCCTAGACTACATGAAAAGAGACATGGAGGAGCTCTCGGATCTCGTAGCCCAGGCAGGTATGACCTTAGCCCTGAGTAGCATCCTGCCATCACCCAGAATGATACCACAGTATAAGGACAAAATGATTGACTTCAACAATTGGCTGAGCTTCTGATGTCATTCGAAGGGGATCCAGTATCTGTCTGCCTGTGACGACATGATTGACAGACCACGAAGCTTTGCCAGAGATGGCCTGCACCTGTCACCCCTGGGATTCTGGATACTGGCAAAGGCTCTTGCCACCCCTATACTGTCTTTCTTGGCAGGAATCAAATGACAAAATTACCACTGTAACAGGTACAAGCAAGCAAAAACTGAGTGTAATGCTACTCAATGCTAGAAGTCTAAACCTCAAAATGCAGTCACTCGAGGCACTCCTCAAAATGGAGAACATCAACATCTGTGCAGTGAGAGAGACCTGGTTCAAGGCTCCTGAGAGCACCCCTGCAATACCAGGCTACAATTTATACCACACCTTTCGGCCACCTAACCTGGACCAAAACACTAAAGGCAGAGACGTGTCCATACTCACCAAGGATATCCACACCTCAAGGCTAGTTGCCCAACATAATGCATCCGAGATTCTCCAGGTGCAACTAACACTAGGCAAGACTGCAGTCCAAGTTGTAGCTTGCTACAGATCCCCCACCATGCCCCATGATTCCCACTCCACTTTTCTTAATATACTAGAAAGTATTAAGGTACAATCAAATACCCTAATACTGTGTAACTTCAACTACCCTGCCATTAACTGGGAAAACTACTCATGTACCAACACATTTGCTCAATGTTTTTGGAATTCATAAATTCCAACGCCTTAGATCAACTTATCCACACCCCCACCAGGGACACCAGTATCCTGGACCTAGTCATTACCAACATGGGTGACTGATGCTCCACGCCAGAGGTCACCTCCTCGTTGGTCAGATCCGACCATAAGCTAATCAGACTAGATGTCCTCATCCCAGCCCCACCCCCTATTAAGGTAACCACAGTAAAAAACTTCTCCAAAGCCAACTTCATGCTTCTCAAGAAGTGGCAAACTTCACGACACCCGTGCAGATGGAAAGTAGAAGCACAACTGCTGAATCATACACCAATGTACTGTATGAACACATAGATAAGTGCATGGACCATGCCATCTCAAATAGAACCAAGACACTCTCCTCCAAAAAAGGAAGCCAGTCTGGTGGTCCCCTGCCATAAACAAACTCTATAACAAAAGGAAGAAACTCCTGCAAAAAAGAATAAAATCCCATGACTGGAAAAACTCTCCTGTCAGCCTCAGTAAGAAGCTGAGATCCCTCATAAGATCATCCAAAGCTAGTTACGAAAACAAAATCACCATGGGTTCTAAAGACAACCACAAGGCATTCTATAGTTATGTCAAGAATCTCAATGGCAACACTCAGATCTGCTCTGAATTACAGCACATTGGTGTTAAATATACAGAACCAACTGATATTTCCAACATCTTGGCAGATAGGTTCAGTGCAAACTTCACCCCCCTCTCAGCCCCTAAAGGGCCCATCTCAATACCAGAAGAATACCAAGTCCTGGTAATCACGGCCGCACAGGTAAAAAACGCACTCTCCAAAGCCAGGAATACAGCATCCATGTGACCAGACAACATCCCGGGCTGTGTTCTGCATGAACTACAAAACAAAGTGGCACCCCACCTAAGTACCATGTTCAATCATAGCCTCACTTCAGGCTTTGTGCCTGCTGAATGACACACAGCTATGGTTATTCCACTCCACAAGGGGGGGATCCACTATGGACCCCGGGAACTACTGCTCCATTAGCCTGATGAGCCTGATCTGCAAAGCCATGGAACGTATCATCATAGAACTTATAAACAAAGACATAGGTAACCTTCAAACTTTGGACCCCACCCAGTTTGGGTTCATGAAAGGTAGATCATGTCTCCTAAACCTGAATGACTTCTTTGAAGCAGTCACCAGAGCCGTGGATGAGGGTAAAGTGGTTAACACAGCCTATCTAGACCACTCCAAAGCCTTCGACACCATTGCCCACTCTGGTAGCATAGATAAACTCACTAAACTGGGCATAAATCCCTATGTCATGTGATGGGTTGCCAGCTGGCTCATTGATAGAACCCACATTTTGAAAGTAGTCGACTCCAAATCTGACTCCAGACCAGTTACAAGTGGAGTACCACAGGGTTTTGTCCTGGGTCTACTCCTGTTTGGCATCTACTTCTCTGAAGTTCAGGCCAACACAGAGGGTCTATGGCTAACAAAGTTTGCAGATGACTGCAAACTGGGAGCCATTATTGAATCCCCAAATGATGTGGACATTCTACAAAAGGGCCTCACTGAGACATGCCTGATGTCATAGCCATGGCCTCAAGCTCAACGCCAAAAAATGCATTGTCATCCCTTTTGGGAAAAACCCTGTGCCCATGAGCTATGACATAGGTGGCAGTCCACTTAACACCAAAACTGTGATGAGACCTAGGGACACAGGTGGACAGTAGTCTCTCCTTTGATAACCACATCACCACAGTAGTCAGGAAATCCTTTGATGTGGCACGTGGCACAGCTTATCACAAAGGGTTTCCCATCCAGAAAAAAGGAGATCATTGTTCCTCTCTACTCATCCCTCATTAGACCTATTATAGAGTACAATGCCCCATTTGGTATGTACCTCACAAGACATTTACAACAACAACAACTGGAATGCCCAAAGAAATACCTCACAAAGAGGATCACTGGCCTCAAACAGATGCCCTATGCAGACCGTCTCAAAAAACTTCAGCTCTACTCCATCGCATATCACCTACTCAGAGGTGATCTCTGCCTAACATACAAAGCCATGTCAAACCCAGAACTGTTGGACATGCTACACTTACAGAAATCCCAATCCCTCCAAGCCACATGGTCCAGGGACCTAAACCTTGTCGCCACAATAAACAAAACATGCTGGAGGGATACGTTCCTGTCCCAGAGACTCCCCATACTTTGGAACAGACTGCCCATTTATGTCAAGCAGAGCACCTCATTAGCCCTCTTTAAGAAAAATCTTGACAATTAGATGGATGATAGGAAGTTCACCCCAGGGATCACCTATGTGGCTCTGCTCGACAGGGGCACAGGAAAATAATTTTTGGGTGGTGAAAGCCAGGGAATCTTTATGGCTAGGCTTGTACAGGCCCTGGGACCGATAGCCTAGTACCTACCTATGAACCTATGAACCTATGAAATGATACAATAAGTGAGCGCTTTTGTCTTATTTAACATAAAAAGACTTCATCAAAGTTGATAATGCTTGAAAATGTTTAAATACTCCAAAGCCACCAATGATGTTGTGGACATACTTTATTCATGGTTTGTGTTCAGCTCACATTTCACCCCCGCATCACCTCTGCTCACTCCCCATGAAATAACTCCTACCATTCCTTTGCTATTATCACAAAAGAACAGGTCATCACTGCACTCTCTAAAGCTAGAAACACAGCATCAGTGGGCCCTGACAGAATTCCAGGGTGCCTATTAAATATCTTGATACATGACCTAGCAGACCCACTCAGATCTCTATTTAACCCCAGTTTCTAGACAGGCATTGTCCCAGTAGAGTGGAGAACAACAACAGTCATCCCTATGCACAAGGTGGGACCATCAACAGACCCAGGAAACAACCCACCCATAAGCCTGACTAGAGTCATATAAAAAGCTATGGAAAGGATAATTATAAATTAACAACAACATAGAAAATCTCCAGACTCTAGACCCAACCCAGTTTGGCTTTGTCAAGAGCAAGTCCTGCCTACTCAGTCTGTTGGACGTTTTTGAGAACATCACCAAGGCCATGGATGAGAGTATGAGAGTGCATACCACCTATCTTGACCTAGCCAGGGCATTTGACACAATACCCAACTTGGGTATGTAGAAAAACTCAGAAAACTGGGCATAAACCTCTATGTCACAAGGACAGACAAATGGCTCATGGATAGGACACGTTATTAGAGAGGAGGAAACCACATCCAGCAAGAGGCCAGTCTCCAATGAAATACCACAGGGCTCAGTGCTGGGCCCCATCCTGTTTGGGATATACTTCTCAGATGTCAAGGCAAATTAACAGGGAAGATTATTTAGAAAAGATAAGTATTAATCTTTTATCATTATCATTAGGAAGTTATTTTCATGGAAATTTCTTCCTAGATTCTTTTTAACACCACATAAAATAGAGCTAATGTTTGAACAAGATTTTGGATGTTGGAGCTGCAAAATAAATCTGAAGTCAGACTGGGAACATATGTTTTTTGATTGTCACTTACTGAAAACTTTTTGGGATAAAGTAAATTATTTTTACAAACAAGTTTTAATGATAAATTTCAGTTGTCTAAATTTTTTATTTTGTTTAATGCTCCTGTACCACAGTGTGTTCCTAGAACAAAGTTTTCCTTATTATGGACTCTTCTAGCCATTGTTTGTAAGATAATTACAACAAACTGGAAGAGTGAATCATTTCCAACATTTAAAGACTTCAGAAACATGGTGTCAGCTGTATCTCAAATGGAGCTTACAACTATTAAGAAGAGAAAAGAAAGGATTACCTCTTATTACAACTCTTGGCAAAAAATTGTGGAAATACTGGAGAGAAATGACTGATAGAATGTATGAATTTAATCTTTATCTGAAGATATAAATTGTTTTTATTAGATTAGGCACCCATGTAAATAGTTTATTTGTTGGTGTGTTATGTTCATTTTTATATGGTTATTAATGTTGTTAACCTTAAAACTATATGCCTATTTTACTATGTTATGGCAAATCATATTTTTCTTTTAAAATATTTAACAAAAATATTTGAGAAAAAAGATGCCAAGGCAAATGTAGATGACCTTTGAGTTACCAAGTTTCCTGATGACTGCAGGTTGGGGGCAATCATTGACTTACCAAAGAATGCTGATAAGGACTGATGCAGACTAATGACTGGTGTCAGAACCATGATCTCAAACTAAATGTGAAGAAGTGCTTAATAATACTCTTTGGGAAGTGAAATACCCCTGCAAATTGCAACATTGATAGCACCCCCCCCCCCAAGAATGGACCCAGTGGTGAGAGATCTGGGTACTTAGATAGATAGCAATCTGAACTTTAACCACCATGTGTCCACAGTGGTGAGAAAATCATTTTATGTGGCTCAGCTTATAAGTAAGGACATAACAACCAAATCTAAGGATGTCATAGTACCACTGTATGTGGCCCTCATCAGACCAACTCTCAAGTACAATGCACCCTTTGGCATGTTCCTCATTAGACACCTGCAACAGTTGAAGCATCCTCTGAGGTTTCTCATTACAGATATACAGGGTACAACCAACATGTCATATGTGGACCAATTAAAAGCCCTAGCACTGTAGTCAGTTTCCTACTGATTACTGAGGGGGTGATCTATGCCTGACTTACAAGGCAATTTCTGACCCAGCCCTGATGTAAATGTGGAATATTCGCAAAAGTAACTGCATGAGGGTTACCCGCTCCAAGGATCTAAACCTGTTCTCTGATATGTCTAGATAATGCTGGAGAGATAGATATGAATCCCAGAGATTGACTCTCTTCTGGAATAGACTTCTTATTCACGTGAAGCAGACCATCTTCAAGCGCAATCTGAACCACTGGATGGAAAATCACAGATTCACTACTGGGGTGGCACCCATGTCCCTTATGGACAGAGGCAGTCTGTATAAGTTGTCAAAACCCTGCTTGCTGACCCTTGTTATCTTCCCCCTAGGGATAAAAAATTGGGTAAAATCAGACTAAAACCAACTAGGCTTGTCAGGGCTCTTGAGCCATTAGCTAGTAATCTCCTATGAATCTATGAACCTATGAACCAGTCATCATCATCTTCTTTTGGCTGTTCCCGTTAGAGTTGCCACAGCGGATCATCTGTTTCCATTTCTTCCTGTCCTCTGCATCTTGCTCTGTCACACCAACCACCTGCATGTCCTCTCTCACTACATCCATAAACCTTATCTTAGGCCTTCCTCTTTTCCTGTTACCTGGTAGCTTCATCCTTATCATCTTTTTCCCAATATACTCAGCATCCCTCCTCAGCACATGTCCAAACCAACGTAATCTTGCCTCTCTGGCTTTGTCTCCAAACCTTCCAACCTGGGCTGACCCTCTAATATACTTATTCCTAATCCTGTCCACCCTCATCACACCCAGTGCAAATCTTAACATCTTTAACTCTGCCACATCCAGCTCTAACTCCTACCTTTTTGTCAGTGCCACTGTCTCCAACCCATATAGCATAGCTGATCTCACTACCCTCTTGTAGACCTTCCCTTTCACTGTTAATGGTACTCGTCTGTCACAAATCACTCCTGACACTCTTCTCCACCCACTCCATCCTGCCTGTACTCTATTCTTCACCTCTCTTCCACACTCACCATTACTCTGAACTATTGATCCCAAGTATTTAAACTCATCCACCTTCACCACCTCTACTCCTTGCATCCTCACCATTCCTCTGTCCTCCCTCTCATTCACACACATATATTCTTAGTCCTGCTGACCTTCATTCCTCTTCTCTCTAGAGCATACCTCCATCTCTCCAGGGTCTCCTCCACCTGTTCCCTACTCTCACTACAGATCACAATGTCATCTGCAAACATCATAGTCAATGGGGACTCCTGTCTGATCTCATCTGTCAACCTGTCCATCACCATTGCAAATAAGAAAGGGTTCAGAGCTGATCCTTGATGTAATCCCACCTCCACCTTAAGCGCATCCATCACTCCCACCGCAGACTTCACCGCTGTCACACTACCCTCGTACATATCCTGTACCACTTTTACATGCTTCTCTGACACTCCTGACTTCCTCATACAATACCACAACTCCTCTTTAGGCACCCTGCCATATGCTTTCTCTAAGTCTACAAAAACACAATGCAACTCCTTCTGACCTTCTCTGTACTTCTCCATCAACACTCTCAGAGCAAACATCACATCTGTAGTGCTCTTTCCCGGCATGAAACCATACTGAGCCAGTGCCATGCCCTAAAACTGAATGCAAAAAAAATGCATAATTATACCCTTTGGGAAGTCAAATACCTCTGCAAGTTATAACCTTAATAGCAAACTCCTAAGAGTGGACCCAGAGGTGAGAGATCTAGGTACACAGACAGATAGTAGCCTGAACTTTGACCACCATGTGTACATACTGGTGAGGAAGTCCTTCTATGTGGCACAGCTTATAAGTAAAGACATGGCATCCATATCCAAGGAAGTTATAATACCACTGTACTCAGCCCTCATCAGACCAATAATCAAGTAAAATGCACCTTTTGGCATGTACTTGATCAAGCACTTGCAACTGGAGTTGTTCCAGAGGTTCCTTACAAAAACAATATAGGGTGTAAACAACTTGTCCGATACAGTCTGACTAAAGCCCTATTCCTTTACTCTGTCTCCTACCGACTATTAAAGGGTGATCTATGTCTAACCTACAAGACACTCTAAAATCAAGCCCTGATGGAACTGCTACACCTTTGCAAGACAAATTGCACAAGGACCACCCAATCCAAGGCTCTAAACCTGGTCTGTGACATGAGCAAAACATGTGGGAGAAACAGATGTGTGCCTCAGAGATTACACCTTTTCTGGAACAGCCCTTCCCTCACTCTCTTCAACCACAGTTTGGCTCAATGGATGGGGAACTGCAAATTCACTCCTGGGGTGGCATTCATGTCCTGTATCGATAGGGGCAGTCTGTAAAATACTGAAATTCATAGAAACAAACTTAAGCCATACTCTAGCTTTTATGGATCTAAAATTTAGCCTGGGTAATAATGGCTAGGCTTATAAGGGCTCTCGAGACATTAGCCTATTAATCCCCTATGAACTTATGAACCTATAAAGGAACAATTACTAACCGATACTCAACATGGTTTCAGACTTACCCATAGCATGAAAATCACCCTCCTTACTTTTACAGATAACATAAATGAAGCCAGGGATAGAGGGAAACTCATATTTTCCTTATTCCTAGAATTTTCTAAAGCTTTTGACACCATGTCTCTTTAAAAAAAGCCCAGCTACAACTGTTTACAATGGGTATCTCTCAACCTACTCCTCACTGTCTTAATAATTAGTTGTCAGAACACTACCAGGTAGTCAAATGGAATTCTAGCCTTTCCTCTTATCTACCCATCATTCCAAGTATCCCACAAGGCTCTATCCTTGGTTCTCTTCTATTTAATATCTTTATAAACAATCTTCATAATTTTGTATAGCAAGCATCCCTTATACAGTATGCAGATGATTCCACCCTTATCTGCTTCTAAGACAATCTAGAAAATTTAGAAAAGATTATACAACGTCTTTAACTCTATTGAAAACTGTCTTTGTAACTACCAATTCCTTCTTAATCCAAAGAAAATCAAACCCCTATTTTTCCACAAATCAGTTTCCCATGAGAAAAACAGCATTAAGATCACATCCCTAAACAATACATCAAATGAAGTGGTGTCCCACACAAAACTGCTGGTGTTTATAATAGATGACAACCTCAAATATGACCTTCACATTCAGTGCAATACAAAAAAGTCACAAAAGAATAGGAATGCTATATAGAGCCAAAAAAATTCCTTATTACATCCACCAGTTACTCTTGCCACTACATAATAACTACCCTGTCAATTATATGGTTGTTCCATTTTGACTAGCCTCCAGACCATCCTAAAATTTAGACTAGAACAGTGTTACAACAAGGTAACTAGATTTTCAAGTCATACAAGTCACAGAACACATAACTGTTCTGCACTAAAGTATCTCACATCATTCCTCTCAATAAAGGAGGTACTTCTTACAAATTCTCCAACTACCAACCTATTTCCATCCTTTGCCTCTTATCCAAAATTCTTGAGAAATGCATCCACCTGCAAATGATGACATTTCTTAACACACATACTCTACTATCTACCACACAACACAGTTTCCGTCCACAGCACAGCACTACCACAGCCCTTCTATCCTTCACTAATTATATAAACCTTCACAGGAATGATAACAAATATATATCAGCCATTTTCCTAGACCTCTCAAAAGCATTTGATATGGTCTCCCACTCCATTCTACTAGACTCACTAACATCATTATCCTTCACCTCCTCTACTATAGCCTGGTTCAGAAGCTACTTGTCTGACAGGCAACAATCAGTCCAGTGGAAAGGAACTCTGTCTACACAACTTCCAGCCACCATAGGTGTCCCACAGGGCTCTATACTAGGCCCGCTGTTGTTCTCTATTTTCACAAATAACCTCAAATGCTCTACACAACATGCCACACTCATACAATATGCGGATGATTCAACCCTGATCTGCTCCGCCTCATCTCCCACCACCCTATATACACTCACTCAAGATACCTTTATCTCAGTAGAAAAATGGATATCGGGTATCCAACTAATTCTAAATCCCAAAAAGACAAAACTCCTACTATTTACCCCTAATAGATAAAATAAACCGCTCCTTTACCATAACATCTAAAGACGGCACTGCCATCTCCCCTTCTAACCACACCAAACTTCTGGGCATTGAAATAGACAATAATCTCCACTTTGATGTTCACATCTCACATACCATAAAACTAGTACACAAAAAACTAGGCTCCCTATACAGGCATAAGTCCATTCTCTCACAAAAAGCAAGAGTCACTCTTGCACAAAGCCACCTCCTCTCAACTCTATTATACGCAGCACCAATCTTTACCCAAATCAGACAGTGTGATCTAGACAAACTAGAATCATGCTACAATAAAATAGCCAAGTTTGCTACTAACTCAACCTATAGAACCCATCACTGTGCTGCACTAAAAGAACTAAAATGGCTTGAACTACCACAGCTACTTAACTATCACCAGCTGGGCAAAGCCTACAATATTCTCAAATATCCTGAAAAAAAATCCTCATTATCCAACCTACTTACTATCTATACTGCAAACCGGTTCCTAAGATCTAGTGAAAAATTTCTCCTCTCCGTCACCAAGGCTAACAATAATGCAGGGAAAGCGCTCTACTCCAACACCATTTCCAGAAATTGGAACTCTCTTCCCCTATCCGTGTCCACTGCCCCCTCCACATCCATATTCAAAAACTCCCTCAAATCGCACCTTCTTAGTACCTGGTTATGCCCTTGTATCACATAACCCTACCCATACTACTATTAACTCCCCAAATTCTTCTCTTATCATATGCTGGAGCTCTGATCCCCTGTAGGCTTGGTCATCTGAAAGGGTACTTTTAACTGTAGAATCTTACTTGATATATTTCTTCTCTTACCAATGTATAACTGACATTGTCTTTATACCCATGTTCTATATCTTCTTTTACCTGGAGTGTTTTATTAATTTCTTGTTATATTACTATGCTCAGCATACATGATGTAACCTGTTTTGTGTATTATGCTGGATGTACTGTATTTGTATAACTTGATGTTGGAGCTTTTCTCCCTGGGCCTCCACTGAAAATGGACCTGGTCCATTTGGAATTTCCCGGTTAGCAAATGTAAAATAAAATAAATAAATAAATTGTCTAGAATTATCCAACCAACTCAATTATACTCAGCTTCTCGTAATTCACAAAATTATAGTTAATCCCACTTCCTGCCCAACTATATGTACAATTATCCACCACTACCTCCCATTTCATCACCTTCAGTCTTCTGACAAAAATCTACTTGACATCAATAAGTCTTACAAAAACTGTGGTCAAAGTCTCTACTCACATTATGTAGCAAACATCTGGAATATGATCCCTGCACCAATCAGAGCAATACATAATATTCATTTATTTAAGCTGCAGCTAAAGGGATTCCTGTCTGACATCTGGCTTTGCACTTACTGCTTTCCTGACTAAAATTCCAGTACCTTCTCCTCTAATACCTATACACTTCCTAGCTCTCTCTTTCCTCGTTCTTTTTTATTGTTTTATTCTTACTTTTCTTACTCTTGCTATTACTCATTATTTTTCTGCCTCCCACTTACTACATCTAACGAATATTCTTTTTCTCTCTCCTTCTTCTTGTCTATTGTTTGAATGTTCCACTCTAACATTTGCTTCATGAGCGAGTAATAAACTCTTTCTCTTATAATATGCCAGCATGGTTCTACACATTTTTATATTTATCTTGTTTTAATGATGGTGTATGTGTATTATTCTATATGCCATATGGGTCTTAATATTTGAATTGATATATGTATTTACAGTATATTGCAATATGATATAGGTTCATAGGTGTGTACTAGGCTAATGGCCCTGGAGCCTTTACAAGCCTAGCCCATAGGATTACCTTGACAATGTGCCACCCGACCTTAGTTTCCAGTGCCTCTGTCGAGTAGAGCCATTGGAGAGATCCCCAGGGTGAATTTTCTATTTCCCATACACTCATCAAGATTTCTCTTGAAGGGGGCCAGTGAGGTGCTCTGTTTGACATGTATGGGAAGTTTGTTCCATAGCATGGGCATTTCACATATGCATATGTATTTTCTCTACTTTTATTTGTGGAATTCTTCTACCCAGACATCTGCTGAAAATGGATGAAATTATCCAGCCAGCCTTTCCTGGTAAACAAATGTCAATAAATAAATAAATAAGCAATAAATTATACAACTCTGGAATAAAAAGACTAGAAACAGCAACTAGCAATTTCAAAACTATGTAAGTAATAATTTTTAATCCATCTTAAGTCCTTCCTCTCTCTTCTTTCCTTCCCTTTTCTTACCATTATTTTTAAATGTCCAATTATAGATACTAGGCCAGATTCAATAAACCCTACATGATCTGCTAACAGTGTGTGTGCATCGCTCTGTGACGTGCACATGGTAATGTACAGTTTTGTATTCAGTAAGTGGCTAAACACCATGGCATGTTAATTACATTATAAGCAGCTGAATTGTATGCTAATCAACCAATCCAAGATGGAGAAGCCATTCAACAAGCTATAATGCAACCGTGTAAACTCCCTGCTGATTTTCCCTGTGAATTCCAAAACCTATTGGAATATATCCACAGAAAGGAGTCTATACAGAAACAATGTTAGGGGCTGCCGTTGCTTTAATTCATGTGTATGTGCAACAGGCTGAAGTCTATGCAGCTGCTGCTGCTGACAGACCACGGCCAAGTAGGAGAAGAGTTTTCAGACCCCAGTTAACAGAGGCAGATCCAGAAAACTGCAAAGGGGGGTGCAGTTTGCTTAATCGAATACCAGGGTTGAAGTGAGAAAGAGTAGCAGTGGGTTTGGGGGATGTGGAAAGATCACATTAAGATGTTCTGACCATGTGCGAACAAGACAGTAATTTACATTCAATTGCACATGATTTTGCTGATGATGTAGTAGTATAAACAGGTAATTCCTGTGCAGGAAACAGAAAATTTCCAGATAGTACAAGTTTTGCAATACATGCCTGGAAGAGATGATTGTTTGCTCATGCCAAGTCACAGTGCCCTTCTACGGCATAGCTGACATCATCATTGTTATAACCTAAAAAAGAGTCCCACTGAAGGTGGGATTACCCACAGAGACTACCACAGTAAATGTAAGTATTGTTTTTGTAAGTAAATAATGATTTATGTGGAAGTAGTGAAGTTCAGTTTAGTAAGAGAAGCACAACCAATTAAGGAAATAAATGTTATTAAAAAGTCTCAAAAGGCAAATACTCAGTTTAGTCATGTGCAATGTATACAAACTATTATAACCGTTCTAGCCTTTTAGATGGGACTGTAAGTCCAAATCTACTTTAGTGTCATGTACTGTCAAATATAAACCACAGGCACAGAGGTTTGGATAAATCAGCAAAAGGCTTCATTTAATTGATGGACCAAATAACTTAAAATGCTTCTTTTTAAGAAGAGGTGTTCAGCTTTAATATCAGGCATTACTGGCTTTGACTCAAAAGAACCTTATATTTTCTGAAATGAAGACACCTCCAGCCACTCACACTATGACTCTAACAAACATACTAATACAACAATGTCCGCTGTCCATATGTGCTTTGTGCCACAGCTTAACAGATTCACACATCACCTCCCTTTTGTATACTATATAAATTAAACTAATTTTATATATATATAGAGAGAGAGAGGGCAAGAGAGAAAGGGAGAGATACATGAAACTATATATGTTCTATAATGCATTGTTTAATAACAAGACAGAAGCATCACCAACATCAACCCACTGAAACAAATGTGAAGTTGCAAAATGTTGTCAGACTAGGAGTCCCTTGTAGTACGTATACTAACAATATAGATGAACAATAAAGAAAAAAGAATTCGGATACTGAATTTCTAGACACCACGCTTATTAAGTAAAACAATTAGCATGAGCTGCTAATTTTTTCTTCCTTATGTAATAAATATATATCCTGTGTCAGTCAAAAAGCTTTCCTTCATCCAGCAAGCCCACGCTGAAACTTTATAAGTTATAGAGTGTTGGGGACAATAAACACTGGTTTCTGAGTTTGAGTAAAAGAACACACACACATAGGCACAGGCACAGACTTTGCTACTTAAATTTGTATTATGAGTTTTCAGCCCAACTAGTACTTCAACTGTAGAAAATAATATTGAAATCATCATCATCTTCTTTCGGCTGTTCCCGTTAGGGGTCGCCACAGCGGATCCTCTGTTTCCATTTCTTCCTGTCCTCTGCATCATGCTCCTTCACACCAACTGCCTGCATGTCCTCTCTCAGCACATCCATAAACCTCATCTTAGGCATTCCTCTTTTCCTCTTACCTGGCAGCTCCATCCTTAGCATCCTTTTCCCAATATACCCAGCATCCCTCCTCAGCACATGTCCAAACCAACGCAATCTCGCCTCTCTTGCTTTGTCTCCAAACTGTCCAACCTGAGCTGACCCTCTAATATACTGATTCCTAATCCTGTCCATCCTAGTCACACCCAGTGCAAATCTTAATATCTTTAACTCTGCCACATCCAGCTGTGACTCCTGCCTTTTCGACAATGCTACCGTCTCCAACCCATATAACATAGCTGGTCTCACTACCCTCTTGTAGACCTTCCCTTTCACTCTTACTGGTACTCATCTGTCACAAATCACTCCTGACACTCTTCTCCACCCATTCCACCCTGCCTGTAGTCTCTTCTTCACCTCTCTTCTGCACTCACCATTACTCTGAACTGTTGATCCCAAGTACTTAAACTCATCCACCTTTACCATCTCTACTCCCTGCATCCTCACCATTCCTCTACCCTCCCTCTCATTTACACACATATATTCTGTTTTAGCCCTGCTGACCTTCATTCCTCTCCTCTCTAAAGCATATCTCCACCTCTCCAGGGTCTCCTCAACCTGGTCCCTACTCTCACTACATATCACAATGTCATCTGCAAACATCATAGTCCACGAGGCCTCCTGTCTAATCTCATCTGTCAACCTGTCCATCACCACTGCAAATAAGAAAGGGCTCAGAGCTGATCCTTGATGTAATCCCACCTCCACCTTAAATGTATCTGTCAATCCCACCGCAGTCCTCACCAGTGTCACACTGCCCTTGTACATATCCTGTACCACTCTTACATACTTCTCTGCCACTCCCGACTTCCCCATACAATATCACAACTCCTCTCTAGGCACCCTGTCATATGCTTTCTCTAAGTCCACAAAGACACAATGCAACTCCTTCTGACCTTCTCTGTATTTCTCCAACAACACTCTCAGAGCAAATATTGCATCCGTAGTGCTCTTTCCTGGCATGAAACCATACTGCTGATCACTAATCATCACCTCCCTTCTTAACCTAGCTTCCACTACTCTTTCCCATAACTTCAAGCTGTGACTGATCAATTTTATCCCTCTGTAATTACTACAGCTCTGCACATCACACTTATTCTTAAAGATAGGTACCAAAACACTTTTTCTCCACTCCTCAGGCATCCTCTGACTTTCCAAAATTTCATTAAACAATCTGGTTAAAAATTCCACTGCCATTTCTCCTAAGCACCTCCATGCTTCCACTGGTATGTCATCTGGGCCAACAGCCTTTCCATTCTTCATCCTCTTCATAGCTGTCCTTACTTCCTCCTTGCTAATCTGCTTCACTTTCTGATTCACTATCCCCACATCATCCAAGCTTCTCTCTCTCTCTCTCATTCACTTCATTCATCAGTCCTTCAAAGTACTCCTTCCATCTACTCAACACACTCTCCTCACTTGTGAGTACATTTCCCTCACTGTCCTTTATCACCCTTACCTGCTGCACATCTTTCCCAGCTCTGTCCCTCTGTCTAGCCAATTGGTACAGGTCCTTTTCTCCCTCTTTAGTGTCCAATCTCTCATACAACTCTCTGTATGTCTTATCCTTAGCCTTTGCCACCTCTCTCTTTGCCATGTGCCTCATCTCCTTATACTCATGTCTACTTTCTTCATCTCTTTGACAATCCCACTTCTTCTTCACCAGCCTCTTCCTCTGTATACTCTCCTGTACTTCCTCATTCCACCACCATGTCTCCTTGTCCTCCTTCCTCTGTCCAGATGTCACACCAAGCACCTTCCTAGCAGTCTCCCTTACTAGCTCTGCTGTAGTTACCCAGCTATTTGGTAACTCTTCATTGCCTCCCAGTGCCTGTCTTAACTCTTCCCTGAACTCCAACTCACAATCACCCTTTTTTAACTTCCACCATTTAATCCTTGGCACTGCTTTCACACTCCTCCACCGCTTCTTGATCACCAACATCATCCTGCAGACCACCATTCTATGCTGCTTAACTACACTTTCCCCAGTCACCACTTTACAGTCTGCAATCTCCTTCAGACTGGCCCTCCTACATAGGATATAATCCACCTGTGTGCATCTTCCTCCACTCTTGTACATCACCCTATGCTCCTCCCTCTTCTTAAAATATGTATTCACCACAGCCATGTCCATCCTTTTCACAAAATCCACAATCATCTGACCTTCTGCATTCCTCTCCTTAACACCATACCTACCCATCACTTCCTCATCCCCTCTGTTCACTTCACCAACATGCCCATTGAAGTCCGCTCCAATCACTAGTCTCTCACCCTTGGGAACACTCACCACCACTTCATCCAACTCAGTCCAAAATTTTTCTTTCTCATCCATCGCACACCCAACTTGTGGAGCATATGCACTAACAACAGTCATCATTACACCATCAATTTCAAGCTTTATAAACATCACTCAGACACTCTCTTCAACTCCAAAACACTCTTGGCATACTGTTCCATTAGGGTAACCCCTACCCCATTTATCCTGCCATCCACACCATGATAGAACAATTTGAACCAGCCTCCTATACACTTGGCCTTACTTCCCTTCCATCTGGTCTCTTGCACGCACAATATATCAACCTTTCTTCTCTTCATCATATCAGCTAGCTCTCTCCCTATACCAGTCATACTGCCAACATTCAAAGTTCCTACCCTCAGTACTACACTCCTAACCTTCCTCCTCTCTTCCTGCCTTTGGGCATGCCTTCTCCCTCCTCTTCTTCTCCGGCCAACAGTAGCCCAATTTCCACCAGCACCCTGTTGGCTAACAGTACTGGTGGTAGTCGTTGTTAACCCGGGCCTCGACCGATCCGGTATGTAATTATGAAAACTTCTCTGCATCAGTAATTTTTGGCAGAATGCAAATTTACATGTAATCATTTCGGGTCTATATTAAGTCAGTGAAACGGCATTACAGCAAATGCCATTTTGCAGACACATATAAAATGAAATCTGACAACAGCAAAAGCTTAGGTCAGCGATTTTTTTCCCAGGGAAAAAGAATTACTTGGCCTGAGCCGTGACATTGCCCTTTACCCCTCTGTAGTGCGATCTCAGAGTTGGTATATTTAATTAGGGGGGTTTGGGGGGCACATCCTCCCCCACACTGGGGGATGAGGGGGTGAAGCCCTCCACTCTGCAATGTTTTAAGTGGTGTGTTGTGTTTTGTTGGTCTACCAATTTTTTCCCTGGGAAACAAATCGGTGACTTGGGGTTTTGCTGTTGTCAGATTTCATTCTATATGTGTCAGTGAAACGGCATTCACTGTAATGCTGTTTTGCTGATTTAATATAGACCCATCATTTTGGGTTGTAGAAAAAGTACGGTTGTGTAAGTAAATTTACTATAACAGTAGATGTTCAAATGATCCTTGCTGCAGTAGCCTAAGCTACCACGATGATCTTGGGGGATTCCTTCTGAATCTTCAGAATTACCTTAAATATCAGAAAGAGTAGAAACCATATAGGAATATTCGTGTCCAAGGAAAGAAAAAGGCATCTGTCTTCCGGGCTTTCTTGCATGATGTCTTGTAGCAGAATTTTGTCAGCTGATTGTTCATTGGGAAGGCAAAAAGGCCTACTTAAGGATCTTCCCACAGATGGATCAGATCTTGGAAGACCCCAGATCTAATTTTCATTCATGAAGGTCTGTCTTTGTCCTGCCCAGCTTTTCTGCCACATAGTTTTCATGTGGTGGAATGTAGGATGTTGAGTGAGATTCTGCTGTAAAGCTATATCCCGTGCTAACATGTCTAGTCTGCAAAGGGGGAAGGACCTGGTTTTCCCTTCCTTTGTTATGTACTGCATCATTGTGGTATTGCCCATAACAACTTGAAGTGGTCCTGGGGGCCATAGGTGATTTAGATGGTTGAGTGCCTTGATAAGGGCAAACATCTCCTGTACATTTATGTGCTTGTGTCTGTGTTTGTTGTCCGAGATACCTTGCACTTTTAACCCCCTAACAAAGTGGAAGGTAACTGTGATAACTCACTGTTTTGCAGCGGGGGGGAGAGGGAGACACCTGGATTCAAGGGTACTTGATGTCTACACCAAGTGACTTCTCTTCTCACACATCCCAGAATTGGAATCTGAAAACATAACAGATGTTATTGCTGGGACCAAGGAGACTTCAGATACCAAGATACCATGCTATCTTTCTCATATGGAGTCTTGCCAGAGGTATCATGAGAATCATACATCCCATGAGACTCAGAATCCTGAGATATTCCCTACCTTGCCCATTAAGGGGACCCTAACAGACACAAAAGACATTGCTAACCTCCAGTCCATACTGGCTGTATGTGTAACACCAAAGGGATCATGGGAAAAAACCTAGAATAGCTCTTGCAAATTTAGATATATTTTTTCCTGTGGAATTAAAGCTGCTTGGGGAAGTGGCTAGCCCAAAGGCTAAGGCAGAGAACAGATAATGTGATCTAGATACATAAAACCTTAAGAAACATCTGAAGCCTTAATGGATAGGTATGTGATGATAAGCATCTTTTAAATCTAAGGATACCAAAAAATCTCAAATGGGGAAGAAGGGTTAAGAGATTGTGTTGTGAAAGGATCTTGAACTTGGGCACTATCACAAACTGGTTTAAGAAAAAGGTCCATAACTGATCTCCAAGCAGTTTCTTTTTTTTGGCATCAGAAACATTATTGAATGAAAACTATTTATATTACCCCCTCCCCCCCTCAATAAAGCATGTGCTGTGGGACAGAAGGGAGTAGAGGGGGTTGTTCTGGGAATGTGGAATAATTCCCTGCCTGCAAAGGGGGGATTCCTTACCCTGAGTCAGTCTCAAAACCCCATTGCCAGAACTAACCTGTTGCCAAAGAGGGGGGAATGGAGAATCTGACTTTCTGGAAGGGATAAGAGACTGCCAGGGTGGGAGGTGGGACAAAACTTCTTACACACTCATTTTGACTTTTTTGACTGTACTTTGTTCTGGGGTATTCCTGCTTTCTTTTAGGGAACCTCCCCACCATTGTTTTTAATGTCTGCTTACCAGCATATTGTTGAGACTCT
The DNA here is from genome assembly GCF_019279795.1 of Protopterus annectens. Taxonomy (NCBI): domain Eukaryota; kingdom Metazoa; phylum Chordata; order Ceratodontiformes; family Protopteridae; genus Protopterus; species Protopterus annectens. The sequence continues at coordinate 455,084,161 of NC_056727.1, read as the reverse complement.
TTGTTTTGTTTATTTTTTTTGCTGCAGTTGGACAAGGGACTAAAATAACCTTTGGAAACTTTAGAGAGGGAGGGATAAAAAAAATCTAAGAGATTCCCTGTATATCAGCATAAACCTGTCATCACAGTTTTGATAACCTTTGTAGCAGTGGAATAAGAATCTCTTTCCAAAGGTGAATTTAAAAGCTTATTTTTACATCCTCTAGGAAGTTCTAAGAATGAAGCCAGGCAAACCTCCTCAACACAGTGGCAACTTCACTGGATGTAGTAATTACACTCATAAACACACTTTAAATGACTAGTGACCTGAAAAATAAAATAAACCAAACCACACAAAGCAGATTTTTCCTCACAGGGAGGAACTGGAGATAAAACATTCCTCATATTTTCTCAGCTAGTCACAATAAACTTTAACATATCAGCCTGACAACTCAAAATTATGAAAATTAAAGTTGCAGAAGCAAATGCTTTTCCCCAAACGTAAAAATTGTTTTACCATTCTTATCATAAGGGGAAGGATTAGAGTTAGCAGCAGCTGGATTAACTAAAACTATAGCTGTTGGGTCATGTTTGGGAAGACTGTATAAAAACTTAAAAGACTGGGGAACTTTATACATTCTATTTGCCTCATTAGCGGCAGTAGGCTGAGTATCAGGAAAATTGGAGGCAGTGACACACACTTCTTCCTCCAGAGCTGACAGAACTGGGGAAATGGGTAAAGGGTCTAGAAATGCCTTCCGTAACAACTGATATTATTTTCTAAGGGGACTCAGAAACCTCAGTGTTCTTCCACTGAATACACTTGCACATTCTGGAAATAATCTTAGACAAAGAGAATCATTGAAAGGGACTTTCAAGTGACATGTTCTCCTCTGAATCTGAAACAGAATTCTGAGGGGAAAAATGTATCTGTTCCATCACATTCCTATCTGAATTTAATTTCTTGAATCTCTTCAGGAAAAGTGGAATCATTTTTATTTTACCAGAAACCACCTGATAAGAAAGGTCAAGAGCCTGTATAAGAACCTAAGCAGGAATTGATAAACCACTTCTGTACAGTGAAACAGGAGCAGAAGGTATGAGTTTAGTTTTGTTTCTTTTTGACAGGAAAATTAAGGCAAACACATGTTTTAATGGCACCAATAGCTTCCTCAGGGATGGGCACAACATTCTGGTTAAGCAGGGGCACTTTCCCTGCCCCTTCTTGCAACACCAGTAAGAGTGACTCTCCCTTACCCACTAAGGGGAGCCCAATAGCTGCAGAAGACATTGCTAGCTTCCAGCCCATAGTAGCTGTATTTGCCACACATAGGGATCTTGGGAAAAAGGAGAGTGGTCTGAAGAGCCAGCTTGGCCACAGCAGACTTCTCACCTGCCTCTGAGGTGAGCTACCAGCCTGCTATGGTGGCAAACACCATTACTGAATTATCACTTCATAGGCAAAGATACATTTATATAAAAAAAAATAAACTATGTGAGCAACCTCTACTGTCTAAGAATTATGAGTAATTATCTTTGATATATAACAAAATATTTACTAACAATTGCAGCTGAAAGCTCTCCAGGTGTAGCAGCTCTAAGCCACTTTGAACCTGATCGCTTTGGGTCCCCTCCCCCACTTGTGTGAACAAGGAATCCTCTCACTACAGCTTTAAGCAAAGAAAAGTCTAATCAACAATAATCCAAAAATAGACTGCAGTCCCTGGTTTAACTCCAGAAACCTTGTTGTTGCCACTTGTGTAGTAGCCAATGAGGACCTAATCGCTTTGCCACCCCACTTGTGTGAATAAGGAATTTTCTCACTCCAGCTAAAAGCAAAAAAAGCTCTAACCAGCAATCAACCCAAAATAGACTGCAGCCCCTGGTTTAACTGCAGGAACCTTGTTGTTGTCACTTGTGTAGTAGCCACTGAGGACCTGATCACTTTGGGCCCCCCTTCCACTTGTTTGAGCAAGGAATCCTCTCACTCCAGCTAAAAGCAAAGAAAAATCTAACCAGCAATCATCCAAAAATAGACTGCAGCCCCTGGTTTAACTCCAGAAACCTTGTTGTTGCCGCTTGTGTAGTAGCCACTGAGGACCTAATTGCTTTGGGCCCCCCCCCCCCACTTGTGCGAGCAAGGAATCCTCTCACTCCAGCTAAAAGCAAAGAAAACTCTAACCAGCAATCATCAAAAAATAGACTGCAGCCCCTGGTTTAACTGCAGGAAACTTGTTGCCGCTTATGTAGTAGCCACTGAGGACCTGATCACTTTGGGCCCCCCTTCCACTTGTGTGAGCAAGGTATCCTCTCACTCCAGCTAAAAGCAAAGAAAACTCTAACCAGCAATCATCCAAAAATAGACTGCAATCCCTGGTTTAACTCCAGGAACCTTGTTGTTGCCACTTGTTTAGTAGCCACTGAGAACCTGATTGTTTTGGGTCCCCCCCCCCCACTTGTGTGAGCAAGGAATCCTCTCACTCCAGCTAAAGGCAAAGAAAACTCTAACCAGCAATCATCCAAAAATAGATTGCAGCCCCTGGTTTAACTCCAGGAACCTTGTTGTTGCCGCTTGTGTAGTGTAGGTACCAGCTTTTGTAACTACTGATATGCCATGTTAAAATCTGTTACAGTCAGCTAGATTGCATACCCCAGTGTCAATAGCTGCAAACCTTCTTCCTCTTCGCCCACCCCCACCCCTTTCATCTGTTTCACTGTTGATAATTTGTTATATGTGAAGGTATTTATCCCTTCTCAATAGTCATAGCCTTCAGTCCCTCCTCCTCAAAACTTGTTCTTCACTAAACACCAAACAGAGGTGCAAAGTCTCCAGCTGCTTTTATCTTTAGTTACATTGTGTGCAGCAAACAATGAGCAAAGGGGAATACAAATATAAAAGAGAATAAAATCTGCCATTACAGACTAGTAAGCAGCATACAAATTCCACCTGTGGTGTATTCCTACACATAGTTTTTCTTGGAGAAACCTTCCAGTCCTTGAACAAGGGTGCATGTATGTTTACCTTATTTCCTTGGCTGCCCTTTATAATTAGCTAGGTTTAGCAGAGTCCCTTGTATTCTCCCCTGCTACTTTAAATTCCAGTTGAAGGTTTCCCTCCCTTCCTCCACCCCCCAAGTGATTGTTCAGGTACAACACACCAAAGGTTTTAAAACCCTGGATGCCACATTTGCTCTAATCGCAGCTGAAAGCCCTCCAGGTGTTGCATCTCTAGTAAGTGATAGTATTATTTTTCTTTGTTTCAGTGTTGCATTCCACACTGTAAACTCACTGTCCCTGCATAGAGTAGTACAGTAATTTCTCTCTAAGGTAGCTTTCCAGTTATATTTTATTTTTGCTGGTATAGTTTATATTTGGATATTAGAAGCTTATGTTTTTTTTGCTTGCTCCCAATTTCAGTAAACCTGATTCAGAGTTCCTCTAAATGATAGTTTAGACTACTTTATAATGTCACAGTACTACTAGCTTAAAAGTGATTCCAATAGCTTCTTTCAAAAATAAGGGCATGAATATAAGCTACTTTATTAATTGTGTCTTCATGCAAAGCTTTATTGTTTGTTTAATTGTCATAACTACCTGCTATGTGCAAACTCTTTTTTCTCTCCTCCACATTTGTCTCTCTTTCTCCCTAAAGTACCCTGCTCCCCATTGCGCTGTTCCTGATATAGTCTCTAAGAACCTACTTACCTGGTGACAAAGGACCCTATCGAAATACCTGTGGTCTCATCTAACAGCCTTATTTTCCCTGCACCCTCTCTCAAGGAAGCAAGAAAGTATGTGGTTGTCTAAGTCCTGCTTGTAAAGCTAACTACCATCTACTATTGCTTCAGAGGTTCTAAAGTACGCTATGAGCCTGAACAGCCAGCAGCCTCTACTCCCCTCCTATCTACCCTGTATCCAACAAACCTCTTCTACTTTATAATAACCCCCTTTACTAGCTATCACTCCTCCCCTAGTTCTAAACCAGCTAGCTCCCTTACATACTTACCTGCAATACTAGATATGCCCACTAGGTGGCACCCTTATCCCATCCTTTATCTTCTGCTTATCCCTCTGTATTTCTTCTGCAATTACACTACATCTCTTAAGTCCTAGACCTGCTCTTATTTTCTCACTTACCCTTTACATCAACTGTCTACACCCACCTGTTTTTTTCTCATAAACTTCTGTTTTATCTCTGATATTTCCCACTCCTGACTTGCCTAACTTTCCTTCAGTTACTAGCATTGCTGATAGTTTATTCTCTAGCTTCCCCTTCACTTGTCTCCACCCACTCTGTTTGCCCTGCAGGCTCACTCTGCTCCCCTACCCTACCCCCAAATCTCACCCACCCCCGGGGGTCCTACTCTTATACCATCTAACCACACCCCTTCCCTCATCCATCAATCACAAACCCTTCACCATTGGCCACTTAACTCCAATTCCCTCCTTTCACTTACCACTCCCTATTACTCCCACCACACCCTCCACCTATTCCTTTCCACACCTAGTATACCTCCGAGCCTATAACAGCAACCTAACAACTTACCCTTCCAGATGTATAAGCTACCCACCCCAGCCCTCTTACAGAGGGTACTCATACTTACACTTCTACCACCTCTAACTTTAGCTTACCTGCTAACCTCCTATGAACACCCATTATATCCACACCTTCTCTACCTCAATAAGCTATCTACCTCTCCTTCTCTACCTATTTTCACTAACCATGTAAACATAACATCTACACCCAGCTATCTACTAGCAAAATACCATAGGATAGCCCACATTAGATATGACTCTCCCAATCCCAGAAAATCTCTACCTCTATAGAGTAAATTCCCAAATCCTAGACTTCAAACACTACTCTTCTCTTTAAAAGATGGATACATTCACCCAAACCCAGGCCCAAAAACTGCTACTACCACTCAACTCCTCAACCCAACCCCTCTACTATCCATTCCCTTACCAAACCGCCTAACTCACTCACATTAGCTCACCTCAACATACGTAGCATTAATAACAAAGTTGCACAACTCCATGCTCTCTTGAAAGTCTACTCCTTTGATATTTTTTGTTTAACAGCAACTTGGTTAAAACCTGTAACTAAAGACAATGAAGTCATCCCACCCGGTTATAATATTTTGCGACTTGGCCGTGCAAACAAAAAGGGTGGTGGTGTAGCTATCCTATTTAAATCTGGGTTACAGATTACTACCTACGACTATAAACCACCTCAAGACTCCAGCGCTGAAATTCTTATTACCAAGCTTCAACTTAACACATTCAAATCCATCTATATTATCTGTATCTATCTTCCTCCTGGTAATAACATTGCCATCATAGAAAATATCCTTTGCTGGTTATCCCAAACTTTACCCAAGAAACCATAATCTTTGGTGATTTTAACATTAATTGGAAGGGTTGTAGCAGTAGCCACCCTACCAGCCATATTAACCTTTTTGTTTTTTCTCAAACCATTACCTCCCCTACCAGGATAGACAAGCCTAATAAGAAAGAAAGTACCTTAGATTGGATTCTTATAAATAATCTTCCTCAGACATATGAAGCTGGAACCCTCCCTGATGATGTAAGTGACCACTCACTAACCTACATCATCAGGCTTAAATCCAATCTACCTAATACAACCATATCTAGAACAATTAAAACCAAGAAAAACTTCAACTCTGATCTCTTCCAGAGAGAACTAAGAGCATGTAACTGGTCTCCCTTAAAATACCTCACACTGGAGGAAGCTGTTAATTACTTTAATTCTAACTTCCTAGCCATACTAGACCACCATGTACCAACTATTAGAATGAGAACTAAATCTGCCCCATGGCTTTCAAAAGAAACCAGGCAAAAAATCCATCTCAGAAATAAATACTGGAACAAATCTCATTTAACTAAAAACCCAGTAGACCAACATAACTTCAGACAGCTGAGAAATGAAACTAAAAAAGCTATACTGTCTGACAAAAGAAACTACTACCTACAATTCCAGCAGACTCACCATAATAAACCACAAATGTTCTGGGTGAGAATTAATCAATTATTACACCCAGGTCAATCCATCACACCAAACGCACTAGGCACAGACCAGGAGAATCCCAAGCAGACTGCTAATGCCTTTAATACCTTTTTCACTGAAGCCATTCAAACTCTTGCCAGTCAGTTATCTACTCAGAACTTAACTATATCCAACTCTAACTCTAACCCATCCCCTCCATTTCTCCTCCAACCAGTCCCAACAACATATATTCGTACCCTTATCCAAAAACTGAAACCGTGCACTCTTTCAGCAGACCAACTACCCACTGTATATCTACAAAAGGCGGCCAAATCCATCACCTATACCATTTCCATTCTCATCAATAGAACCATCAGTGAAGGACACATCCCTAAAATCTGGAAAGTATCCCATATTATCCCCCTTCACAAGAGTGAGAACTCTACTGAACTCTCCAATTACAGTCCCATAGCCCTACTTTCTCTCTTAGCAAAGATCGTGGAAATATGCATCCACAGACAATTGCTAGACCACCTAATCCAAAATAACTTACTTTCAAACTCTCAACATGGTTTCAGACTTTTCCACAGCACTACTACTGCCCTCCTTTCCTTTACTGACTGTATTAACAAAAACCGTAACCTCAATATGCTTTCCTCTGCACTGTTTATAGATCCGTCTAAGGCATTCGATATGGTAAATCACCAGATACTTATAAATATCCTCAAATCCCTGTCACTAGATGCACTAGCTATAAAATGGTTCCAGTCCTACTTAGATAACAGACAACAGGCTGTACGTTGGCATAACATTCTATCTACCAATCTGCCCATTAACATTGGTGTTCCTCAGTGGTCCATATTAGGACCTCTCCTGTTTTCTATATTTATCAACGACCTTCACCTAGCAATCCCCCAAGCTACATGCATATAATATGCAGATGATTCCACACTAATATGCTCAGCCACATCTATATCTGAACTTCACTCCCTTACCCAAAATGTGTTTAACACAGTTGAACAATGGTTTACACAGCACTGTCTCCTTCTGAACCCCCAAAAATCTAAACTCCTCCTTTTTACTCCTACTTGTATGTCCCCCCAAATAGACTTCACAGTAACATCCAGTAATGGTACTCTCATATCCCCAGATCCAACTACCAAACTACTAGGTATCACCATAGATAACAACCTTAACTTTGACACACATATTAACAATACTCTAAAATCTGTTAATAGAAAGGCTTTCTCTACTGGATCAAACCCTTCCTCTCTCCTGCAGCTAGAATAACTATTGCTCACACCCATCTAATTTCTACTCTCCTCTATGCCTCACCCGTATATACTAATCTCTCTAAAAACAACCTTAATAAAATGGAAACTCCTACAATAACGTAGCCAGAATTGCTACAGGTAACCCTTTCAGAACCCACCACTGTTTTAATCTAAAGCAGCTAGGATAGCTTGAATTACAAAATCAGCTTAAATTCCACCAACTGACCATTGCCCATAAAACCCTTTACCAACCTACCAATACCCCTATACTATCTACCCTCATTACCCCCTACAACAATCTAAAGACCTTACGATCATCACATAAAATTCTTGTAAATATTTGTAAATCAAACAACAGGGCTGGAGACTCTCTTTTCACAAATACTGTTGGAAAATCCATGGAACCTTCTTCTTAATGAACTTTCCTCTCTTCCCTCTATATCACTCTTTAAAACCAAATTGAAACTTTTCCTCAGAACACACTGGTTGTGCCCCTGTACAAAATCTGACTGATCAACTAGCTCTTCTTACTTGGTTCAAACTACCCTCCTCTTCTCAGTAATCAAGTTCCTTTTCTTAATAACAACTTATCTTGTCCTTCTATACTATTACTTACATCTTCAGAATCTCATTAAGGAGACTATGTTTACTAATATATTGTATAATTTCAGCTCCTACTTTTTCTTTATGACTACTTGTATACTAATATATTGTATAATTCAGCTGCCATCTTTTTCTTTATGATGTATTACAACTACATTTTGTATTGTACTAATTGTATCTGTATATTCTGCACTATGTTATGAACGAATGACCTCTTTGATTATTCTCTGTACTGCACCTGCAATGTTCAATGTAAACATTAATTTTTGTATATGTGATTTTGTTTGTTTCCTCAGAGTTTATCTCTCCGGGCCTCTACTGAAAGTGGACATATATCCAGTTAGACTAGCCCAGTCAGCAAATGTAAAATAAATAAATAAATAAATAAATAATTACTCAGATAAAAGTCTGTTACCTGAGCAGCACTAAACACTACAAAATATTGTTTCTTTATGGTCAAAACCACCACACCTCCCATGCACTGGTATATTATAATCACTTGAAGTTGCTGCTTTACAATAAAAAAGAGCTGGTTTCCTGACAGGATGAATTTGGACAGAAATGCCTCCTGCTACAATAAAATAGCTAAATTTGCCACCAATCTCCCTCATAGGACCCGCCTTTGCCATAGCTTAAAGGAATTAAACTGGCTTGAACTGCACAAGTACCTAACATATTCACAACTAACTATAGCACACAAATTCATTCATCATCCAAAAATGCCTTGCACTACAAAATGTATTACTGCCCTACTGTCCTCAAGTGACCTCTGTTCTAGTAACAAATTCTTACTATTTACAAACAAATCAAATAATGTTGCAAGAGGCTTGCTCTACTCCCAATACATTGCTAAACTCTGGAATAGTATATCCACACAAATAAAACTCTCCAACAAACTCAATAGTTTTAAACCACTGCTTAAACAACATTTGTTATAATCAGTCCTGGTCCTGCACATGCTCATCACGCTCATCACAAGGTTAAGGCTTTGTGTTCACCCTACAATACTCTCCAAATGCATACTCTCAACCTCTCACTGAAATGACAAAACAATTTTTATACTTAACTGCTGTCTGTACAATCCACTAAGTTGCACACGGGCTTTCTCTTTAGTAACTTCATCCTATGTAAAATATAGAATGTAAAAATGAAACACTACTGTTTGTGTATAAATGTGAAAAGAAATGTAACTACTCTGTTTAACTGGAACCTACATAATGCAATGTAAGCAAATAGAGCTTTTCTCCCTGAGCCTCTGCTGAAAATTGGTATTACCCAATCGGACTTTCCCAGTAAACAAAGACAATTAAAATAAATAAATAAATTAATTAATTAATTAATTAATTAATTTGTTGAGTAATATTTGCTGACTTTTACATTGCCAGCTTTCTTTTGACTGAAAGGTATATATGGCTATAAAATAAATAATTATTCTCCCCGAACAGCTGCGAATACATCTCAACCTCTTACTGTAAGAAATCTGGTTAAAGCCTAACATAATGGTGAGACAAAGCGACAATAGTTGGGACAGATTTTAAATATTGCTCTTATAAACTTAAAAAGTTGCTAGAATAAATCTGTGTTAGCATGCATTTTTCAAAGAAAATGAAGTCGGAAACTGAAATGCATGTCATTATTTAGGGATTTTAATCCTCAATGATTTGCCAGAAAACCACAAATTTTATGAGAAGAACAGACCAAAAAATATGAGGCAAAAATCTGGACATTCTGCAAAAAGTTGTGTAGGTTTGAGGTATGCATGCTTTAAAGTTTACAAAAATAATGTTCTCTGGCGCAACCTCTTGCTTCACTGGATCCCCACAATAGCACTGTATGGTACTGAACTCTCTACATACTCATGCATACCCACACCTACTCACACAGACTTGCATACAAGCACTCGTTCACACTCACATATACACATGCACTTGCGCACAGTCATATACACGTAATCACACACTCACATACACTCACTAGCAAATATTCGCACACTCACAGACATGCATTTGCGCATACTTGTATATACACATGTAATCGCGTATAGTCATATACACATACTCATACACTCTAATGTAAGCATCACATACACTGGCATACATGCACTCACACACACTCGCATATACACATGCACTTTCGCACACCCATTTACCTGAATATACACATGCACTCGCATACAGTCACATACATGACTTGCAAACACTAGCAAATAAGCACACACACTGACAGTTGCAGATAATGGGACACACACACACACACACACACACACACACACACACACACAGACACACACACACACACACACACACACACACACACACACACACACACACACACACAGGAACTCACACACATATTGCTTTTTCTGGTGTCTGTTTTCACTTTTCTTTGGCACCGTTTTGTTTATTTAAAAATGTTTTGAGCAAGGACCTGGGGGCACAGTTCATGACTTTATTTAAAGTGGAGGGGGCTGCTCACCATCCCACCTCACCCTGTGGTTCCAGTGCTCTTGTCACCATCAAATCAACGCTGCACTTTTGGCTTAGTGACTACTACTACTAAGTGCTACTAGTACTACTTAAATACAAAACTATTTTTTTTTATCAAGGACTGAGTCCTCCCTCCAAGAAATTGTCACCAAACTTGCCTTCGCTGAACTATAGTCAGAGATGCAATTGGAGGATGTATTCAGAATCACAGAATAGATCACCTGACTGCAACCTCCAATTCTATCCCCAATGCATCTTTGATGCAAGAAATCAAAAGAAAAAAAAAGTGTTGGTAAATTGAAATGGAAAGATGTAATGTTTTGGGGGCAGTTTCTATATAAAAAGAGTGCATTTCTTTGTTAAGCCACAAATGAGCAACAACTTTTAAAAAGGGGGAGATGCACGCCCATGTGCCAAGGCATAAATTTTCCACTGGTTAACTTATCACAATCTGCATGGGGTGGAAATTGTAGAGCACTACAAGGTAGATAGAGAGACAAACTACAGGAACTCTACAACCTCTGTTGTCCTCAACTCAGACCCAGGGCAAACTGAGGGGAACCAATACCAGTGGAGACAAAGGTATGTGCAACACTTGGAATTTTAGCTACAGGAACTTTTCAGAGACCAACAGGGGATATGCTGGAGTTGTCACAGGCATCAGCATCCAGGATCCTCTATCTATTCCTGAATGCTATGCTCAAACATGCCAGTGATCACATATATTTTCCCCATACTCCTGAGGACAGGGTCACAAATATGCAGGAGTTCTACCCTGTAGCACACTACCTTGAAGTACTGAATGCCATAGATTGTACATACATAGAAATCAAGGCACCACCCAGGGAACAGGGAATGTCTACATAAATAGAAAGGGCTTCCATTCCATTAACTGCCAAGTTATATGTAAAGCTAAGGGAATTATTTTGACTGTGTGCAGGCAACCCAGGCAGTTACCATAACTCAAATAGCTGGCACAGCTCCAACTGTTTCAGATGTTCACTAGGAGTGATATACCATAGGGTCATTTACTGGGAGATGCAGGTTATGCACTGGAACTGTGGCTGATAATGTCCATCAGAAATGCACACAGACCCACTGAAGAATGCCATAATGAGGCACATGTTTGAACCAGAAATATCATACAGCATGTGTTTGGGCTGCTGAAGTTGTGGTTCGAGACAATGCCTAGATACATCTGGGGGAGCCCTGGAGTACAATCCATGTACATGTACTAAAACTTTACGATCTGTGCCATGCTTCACAACATCATCCTGAGAAAGCAGCTTCAGCAGGATCAACAAGGGGAAGGGGCACACATCCCATCACCAATGGCAAGGTCACCACAGGCACACACAGGTGAGGAGTCATGGGGGAACCAGCACCTGCTGTGAGTGTAGGTAGATGTATATGTGCTCAATATGCCCTCGCATTGGCTAAGAGGCAATGCATAGCAAACTCACTCACCACCTAAGGGGCTAAAACCTTCATCCTAAGCACATACATATAGTAACACTGATGTCAGGCAATGTTCATAGCCTTTACCTACCCAAGTAATGGCTATGAGCTCCTAGCATCAGACAGACTCAGCTCAGAACTAAAACTGTAGCAACTGGTGGATTTACAAGGTAAGTGTTGAACCTGGAGTGTTAAAGCAGAATTGTGTAATAATACAAATTAATGGCATAGCCTTGCGTGTTGTTAGTTGGTGATATAATAAGTAAAAGGTGGGTGATTTGTACAGCAATGACCTTAACATGTCACAGCAGAGACTTATGTATCAAGTAATAGCCCTCAGCCATCAAAGATTCACACATTCATATCTCAAAAATAGTGATGGTCATCGAATGTCCTCAGTTTGGCCTCAAACTTTTGTACTGAAAAATCATTAAAGAGAGAAGTTAGAAAGTAATGAGACACATTTCAGTTTCAGACTTCACAACTCTCAGAAGATTCTTTAAAATACTGATGCAAAAAACTGGTTACATTCTATCAACTGTCTAACTTTCTAAGACCAACATATGTCAAAAGTACAATTAGCAAAATAACATCACAAACACAGATATACTAGCACTAAGTCAGCTATGCACCCTGAGTATCAGACACAAAGCTTATATATTCCTGAATCCAAAAGATAGAAAACAAAGATATGGCACAGTTATTATCACTTGTACAGGGTGTTATGTGTGTGTGTTGCCGGGGCAGGAAGCCTAGGCTGACATAAAAGGTAAGTGAGTGCGTATGAGTAAGAAAAAGAAGCAGGCAGACATTTGAATAAAGTAACGAATGGCCAGTGAGGCAGAATGAGCTTTAAACTTCATGGCTGAACTAACAGTGTTTATCTGCATGGGCCCTCCAGGTGAAACTGGTATGTGAGTGTCTGCAAGAACACAGCCAAGCTCTGTGCCAGCTCTACATCTTGGTATGTTGGACAAGTGTGAGCCCTGCATTGTAGAGGTGGCAGTTCATCATTGTCATACCTGACCATGAGACCTGGCTCTGCCAGGAGTTGCACTGGCAGATCTGAGCCCAAGGTCAGATGCATTGCGGCTACCTGAATGTGACTGATGTCTACTGGATGAGCTCCCCTCACAAGAATGCCCAGGACCACGACTCCATGGCCTCCCACATCTGGGTGTGGACTCCTCAACCACTGATGGAACAGTGGAAGTAGTGCCACTAGGGGAGTGTGATCGAGCATAGCCAAATTGGCTAACATCACATGACATGGCTGACCTACAACCACATGGATGCTGTCCCCCTCACAGCATATGTTCCATTACAGTCACTGCCCACTCCAATGTGTCATTCATCTGATCCATTGAATCGGCAACGCAATGGAGGCAGTCATGCATGTCAGACTGTGCCACATCTACAACCCTAGGTATTTGTCTGGAGGACCTATTGGAACATGCCTGTGCCTCCATGACAGCCCTAAATATATGTCAAGTGGCACGGGAAGACATACTTGGATCAGGTGGAGGATGGATAGTAGGCCTCCTCTGTGCACCCCTAACAACACTCCTGCATGACATCTCACCTGCACTTTGGCTACAGCCAAAGTCAACAGGCACTGAAGCCAGAGTAACCACATTGCCCTGATCGAGAGTCTCACCCTCCACCTCTCCAATATCTGAGTGCTAACTGGAATGGGTTGGCATAGGCCTACTGGCTGTGTCCAATGGAATTACAGGGGATGGCTGAATGTCACTCTCAGTCTCAGATTTAACCTCTGCACCATCCCCCCCCCCCCCGACTGTGCATCTGTTTGGCCACCAATATCATAAGAGCCTGCTGATACTCTGACATCAGGTGGTAGGAGTCCCACACTTCCTCTGCCAAGATCACCTGTAATAATAAACAACAAACACAGGAAAAACAATAATACCCACACTACTATAGTTCAGTATATGCTAAAAAACTAACAGTGATGCCACAATTATAGACAATACAGCAATGCACACAGCAGTCTTGAGACCCACATCACAAACTAAATATTTCTTTGAACTGCTCATCAGTACTAACATAAAAATGTTTGGTTTACCATGTGCAAATGATTGTAGGCTCCTTCTCTCTGCTGGATGATTCTGGAAGAAGTTAAGCAAAAGGTAAGGACACTATCATCACAATGAAGAGTAACACAGGGGGATAAAACTTTTTGCCCTTTATATGTACATTAATTATACTTTTAACAAGAACTTGGATGACACGTCCACCCCAAGCCCATGTGTAATCAACCAGAATGTGTTGTTAACTGTATCAATCTAGAACTATTCCCCCAATAAGAAATTTAATTTTAAACAGAACTTATGTATTGCTATCAATATTTTACTATAAAGTATTTGACGATTGAGATACATAAGAATACATGGAAGCTCCTCCTGGGACATACTTGTCCTCCCTGAAACAGTAGCACCGATGTTAATGACATGCTGTTGTGCACTTTCCACTGAGCTGTCTGGATCCCTGACAGTGGACAGGAACTCTTCATTTGGTGTCAGTGATAGCTCTATAGCAGAGCCCCCCAGGGAGCCATCTGTTCAGGGGTGGCTTGTGCTATTGGTCTGCAGGACTGCAGCCCTTCCAGCTATAAAACAAATAAATAAATAAAATGAAATCAAAACAAAAAAGAAAATAACTAAATGAAATAAAAGAATAACTAAAAAAAAAGCTTTTCTCCCCAGGCCTCCACTGAAAATGGACCTACATCCAGTCGGATACTCCCAGTCAACAAATATAAATAAATAAACTAAAAAAAAAAATGTGAGTCCCGGACATCACACATGCACATGCACACTCGCATGTTTCCCTGATACTCAGACTGCTGGTGAGACAGTCTGGAGCATGGGCACAGAATCTTGACTGCCTCACCAGCAGTCCGGATTGAAATATCAATATTTTTTACTTGAAATATCCAGAAGTCTATGCAGTTGAAACTGCATAGACTGGAAGGGAATCAGACTGCGACGTCTGCAGGCAAGGACGTGCTCTCACGGGATTCTGCTGCAGTTGACTTTAGGGATTGGCTGTTTACTTGGCGAGACTTCCCTGCAGGGACAGTTGACTTCTATTACTTGTGGATGTGTATTACTTCACGGGATTCTGCTGCAGGGACCGTTGACTTCATTTATGGATTGTTCTGGCGAGACTTCAGGTACAAGGAATTGAACAGGATTGCTGGCAGGTACAACAAGGGTGTGTGTGTGTGTATGTGTGTGTGTGTGTGTGTGTGTGTGTGTGTGTGTGTGTGTGTGTGTGTGTGTATTATTGCACATGTGCAAACTTGTAATTAGTAACATATGCATTCCTGTGCAAATTCAAGCAAGCTGTGTAGCCTCTGAGATTTATTTTACATATGTGCCATTGCAGGGTACTTATACTTAAAGAACTATGGACTGCTCCTTTTGGCAGGGTAGTTATTATTCTATTATACAAATGTGTATATGTAATAGTAATTGGAGTACATATGTAGCACTTAAAAATCTTTTGCAAACACACCATAGTTTATGAAAAAATTCAGGGTATAAATTAGAAATTTGCTCAGGTGAAGTATAAGATATATTTGTTTGCATCTGATTGCATATATTTCCACAACTTCTGACGAAAAATGCAGCCAATATAACCATTTGTAATATTCTTCTACTGTGGATTTACTGGTTCTTTTCAATCTGAGTAACTAATCAAAGTATCATTATAGAGTGCATTAAAAAAGAAGTGATAGATACCATTCTGGCAAGGAAAGACTGTACATGTGTTTGTGTGTGTGTAGTGCATGCAGGTATGTGTGTTTAATTTATTTCTTCTAAAGCAAACTGAATATTTTCCTCAGAAAGCAATTGTGAATCTGATTTTGGTGTTTTGCACAAATAACTGATTAGCTCGCTGTTTGATGTCCTTGATCTGCCTGATTCAGTGTTAATATTAGCAATGTAAACTGTCACTAAATTATAACCAGCAGAAATAGACATTCTGTTATTGCCTTTATACTGCATTTGTTTCTGATATCAAAAGGAATGAACGTTTTCAGCACATTTTTTATGTTTGAAAAGAGCCTCATATTTTGTTCTGTTCTGTTCCTCATAACATCTGTGGTTTCTGAATACTTAAATTTTGAGATATTTGATGGTACAGTGGTAGCATTATGGACTCACAGCTACAAGCTCTCAGGTTTGATCCTTGACTAGGGTGCCTTCTATATGGAATCTACAAGCCCTCCTGGTGTTTGTGTGGGTTTGCTTTGATAGTGCAGTGATAGCATTGTTGCCTCACAGCTAGAGGTTTTCTGGTTTGATTCTTGGCTGGGGTGCCTTCTGTGTGGAGTCTGCATCTCCTCCCTGTGTTTGTGTGGGTTTGCTCTGGTGTCCTCCCATGTTACAAACACATGTGTCTGAAGACAAAAGTGCTTAATAAACAGTACTGGTACACCTGTGAGCTGTATTGCTTTTCCTTCTGTTCAATAGTTTGTGGAGTTTCATCTGGTTACATGTGTCTGTAGTATTTCTCCCTCTGCCTCTGCTGAAAATTATTTTTTGTTTCGTCAGACTTTCCTGGTTAACAAATGTTAAATAAATAAATTTGACAGGTATTTGAATTTCAGACTTCATAGTCTTCAGAAAGTACATAGTAACACAAAACCTTTTTTACTAGCAATTTTCTAAGTTTATAAGATGAATATTTGAAATTTGTCCCTATTTTTGGGACTGTATTCTCCCATTATTGGCTTTGTCCAGGTTTTTTGTGCTAAGTTTGAGAGCTATGACAAGAACTGAATTCACTGAATATGCTTGAGGGCTATATTCCCTCATTACTGGGTTTGTCCAGGTGTTTTGTGCTAAGAGATTGACAGCTATGGTGAGAACTGAATTCAATAAATGATAGCCATTTAAGTTTCAGTCCTCCTCTCTTTCACAAAGCAGCTGATTTGGTATAGTGGTATGTTGCTTTGACTGGTTTGCACAAGGACCTGGGTCCAAGACTGGGCAGTTAAATGTATGGTGGTAATATAGCATTTTATTCTACCAACTTTCCAAGATTATACAAGCAACGTTTAATGTGCCCCTGGTTTTTGGGCTTTTGTACCCTCCCCCTAATACATTTTGGCTTTTTCCAGATTTCTTGTGCTGCGAAGTTGAGATACAGTTGAGTATTAAGTAGATTTTTACAAGGGGCTGAGAGTTGCAGGGGAAGAAAAGTTTAGTGCTGCTTATGCTGAGTCAGCTTGCATTGTTAATAGCACAACAGGTTGTGTACTTGCTTTCGATGCAGAAGGCTGTGGGTTCTACTCCCACAAGGGGTGGATGCTGCTGTATGGAGAATGTCCTCTTTGGTAAAGATACTAACTATGAACCTGTTATCAGATTGTCATCTATTTCCTATTGCAATATTACTAGCTTATCATTTTGTATGTAATATAGGCAATTTATTCCTCAGGGGAAGTTGTTTGCTAGCAGCAACCTCTTCATTAGTTACAGATCTCTTTAATGTGGAATTATTTAGATGACTTCTGCAGAGATTGTGCATATTTACTGATAGTGGTGTATTGTATAAGTCTGAGAAGACTTTTTTATGATAGAAATGTTCTCAATTGGGCAGTTTTGTCATTATTGGTGCATGCATTTGTTTCATTGTTTACTGGAAAAATGTTTAAAACAATAAATTTAAAACACCCTCTAACAACTGTACTGTATTATACAAGGAATATAATTTAATACAATCAGGGAGGTGTATCATACAACACATGTATATTTTTGTGTGCAAGGGGCCTATCATTTGAAAACAGCCCACAGTTAATCTTTATACTACCCAAATGCATTTTCTTTGAATGTGGATTTCACTGCTGTTTCAATGAATGTGAGTTTCAATGGCTGAGTTTTAATGCTAAGTCTATTTTCATTGTGAGACTGCATTGCTTTGTTTAGTAGATGTTTTTGTGTTCGTGCTGTAAAATACAAAATAAAACTTTCAAATAAAATTCAAATCATCTTAGAAGTAAAGCAGTATGCACATTGCAGTGTTTATGGCAAATGGGGCAAAATAGCCAAGTAATGGGACATTGGAATGGCTGCAGGGGGTGGCTCCATTCGATCATGATTTTGTGAGGGGGAAGGATGGCAAACTCAGACAGCCCCAGCTCAGCTGAACTATACCTCTCAACTGTCCAGATTTTCACAGAATGAATAGATTTTTGCTTCTTCTTTTTGGTTTGTCCCTCATAAAATTTGTGGTTTTCTGGCAAATCATTTAGGAATTAAGTCACTAAATAATGACAGAGGTTGAGTTTCAGACTTCATAACCTTCAGGAAAATGCATGCTAAACAAGACCTGTTCTATCAACTAAGTTTATACAAAAGCAACTTTTAGTACTGTTTCTATGTTCCCCCAATATATTTGGCCTTGTCCAGATTTCCTGCGTTAACAGGTTGAAAGGTACATGGAAATTGCTTTATAGAATTGGGCATGTGCAAACCTTTCAACTGTTCCCGATTTTGGCTCAAAATATTGCTCTCCCTCTAATCCCTCTGCAAAATGTCAATTTTGGAATAAAACGTGGAGGGTTTACAATTATAAATAACTGTAATAATCAGAGTTATAGATTATTTTTATTTCAGAAATGCATGTAGATTTGTTTATTTTGTCGGCTGCTCAAGCTAACAGTGCTAATATTAAAAAGTGTCCCTTCTTTGACAGGTTCCCAGCTGTATTGTGTGGCTATTTTATATTTTTACATCACATTTTTGGTCCATTTTTCATTAAATTGTGTTTTTTGGCAAATTAGTGGCAAATCATTAAAGACTGAAGTAAGAAAATAATGACAGACGTTTCAGATTTCCTACCCTTCAGAAAATGTATACTAATGCAAGACCTACTATTCTATTAGAAAGTTTATAATAACAATATTTAAATATTGTCCTTAATTTTGGGCCTGACTTTGTCCGGATTCCTTGCTCTGAGGTTGAGAGGTATGACAAATGTGTCAGGGCCATTGCAGTCAGCCAGAGACATTTCAAGCTGTGACATACTTGTTGCACCCCACTCCCCCATGTAGTGACTCTGGATGTGTCCAAGCAAGGCAAGGACCAGTTATACAGTGTATGTGTGCAGAGTAACCCCCCCCCCATCCAAGGTAGATACAAATACTACAGTGGCTTTTCATCTGTCTTGCTTGATTTTGCAGAACGTTCTGGTTTTCTGTTATATTTTTATACTGTTGATTATGCTTCTTATTATTCAGAAAGTGCCTGTTGCTCTATGTTTAAGTAGCAATGATTTCATGACCATCGGGTAAGCTTGTCTGAGATTGTAAGATGCAAGCAAGCTTACTGTTAAAGAATTACCAACATTGAAACCTTTTTGTTGTTGCCTTGCAGAGAATACTTACATAACTAGATAATGTATAAGCCTTGGGTATTGAAATGCATATGACAGTATTTGTAATAAAGGACAGGATTACAGTAATTTAGGAAGCTCATTACCTTTGTTGGAGGCTTGCCATCATCTTTGCAGGCTTTACCCATAAACTAAACAGAATGCCAATCTATCATGTGTGGTCCATAACCTGTGCAGTAATCCTTTAAGCAAGTTATCATGAGCTTGTCTCGTCTGCTGTTCATTTTTTATTTTGATGATGTTTTCCCAATGAAACAAGTAGATAGTTGTCAGGCAGCATTTCTTTTTTGGATAAAAAACATTTTACAAGTGGGGGGGGGGTATCATTGCTACTTTCAGCATGTTACTTGGTACTTTTTATAAAGCTGAATATAAATTATAATTAGAACTGCAGTGCAAGGAGAAGTGGTTTGAGATGAGTGCCGCTTGTTTATCTTGTACTTGATTTTAACTGGCAATCCAGTAATGTATTTAAAAAGTAATTTATTTTTTCATGCCTCACAACCTTTTTGTTTCCATCTTGATATTAAATAAGCTGTCATGCAGCCAATGCATTGAAATAATTTTTTCTTCTACACTTCATTTTGTCTTGATTGGACTCTCATAATGACGGTTTGGCACCCAGGGCAACTTATTTAATTAAAGTTCCAGTTTTTGTGGTTTTGAGCATAGTTCCTCCCCTTTCTAGTTGGCCGCACCGCTTCCCATTGGCCCCACCCATTCAGATGTCTCCTGCAGCCCCCCTTCGATTTAAAGTCACCAGCCGCCACTGCATCTGTTCCTGGGTCACTGCAGCTGCTCTCCTCTGGGCCGATGAAATCATGCCAGTGGCCCTGTGGTGCACATGATCATACGTCCTGCTCTAGCCACCTACTGCATTTACATCAGCCACTATTTGCTGCCAAATTTGCATTCTGTCAGACATATCCCTACATACCCTCTCAAGCAGAAAGGTACCATGTCACTTAAAAGTTTCCACAATGACTTAATTTTCAGGATCACTGAAGGGGGAGTTTGCGGGGATTGGGACACCTGGCTGCCATAGTCCTAGGTGACATAAAGCACATGCACATAAGTATCATATAAATAAAAGTGCTGTATCGATATAGCACGTAAAAGGTAGTATTTCACTATTACCCACTGAAGAAACATAAAACAGTCAAGATATTCAAATATAAAAAAGGAATTTTGTGGTTGTAACATATTACAATCACATATAAAGCAAGTTTGGATCCAAAACAAGGAGAGTAACAGTAGCAAATCTTGTTTGTGCTAAAACAGAAATGCAGCTTGGCTCCCCCCACCCCCCAAATAACAAGCAAATGATACATTTTGCCAACAAACCATCAGTGAAATGCTAAAAGTGCTGTCAAATAAACTGTCCCTGAAACATGTTTAAACATTTACCACAGAACATTCCATTTTATGCAATTGCCAGCCAAGCCTACCTTTGGCCAGCACTCTCCTAGAGGTGTGTATGAGCCATCCTAGAAGGCTAACACTCCTGTGTTGTTGACAGTATAGGACATTTACATTTCACAGAAATAACAATAGAAGAGTGTAAAGAGAAATACAGTTATAACATAAGCACTTGTGATGAGCGTTAATAAAGCTGTGCCTATGAGAAAGTAAAATGCCTATGCCATCAGTACACTTCTAAGAAATGCATGCAGATAAAAGTAACATTTTTAATGTGTTTGTGTGTGTGTGAATATATATATATATATATATATATATATATATATATATATATATACAGATTTTTCATACTGACATTTCAGTATATGCAGTATATAGCTGAAAAATGCAAGTATACTTTATCAAGATCAGTAGTTTCCTGTGCAGATAAATACCAAACTAATATTCTCTTCTGTGTTATCCATATAAACAAGTCCCCTCACCTTCAGGTTCCCTAGCTACATGGTTCCTTTTTATAGAGTAGATTCAGGGCTGTGAGCATGGTGAGGATGCAAATGAGGTGTGAATTCATTAGAGTTGCTGAATCTGAAATACTTGGTTCCATGTAGCAGATGTAAACATAGTGCAGGCACTCCCTCAGTGTTTGTGGCTAATGGAGTGCAACTGTGAATGATTACTGACAGGGAGAAGGAAAACACAACAGCAATTCAGACTCCCCTACCTCCAGTGAGTGTGTCAGCCAGGTTAGCCTTACAAAGTGTAGAAGTAATTGTATCAAGGTTTTAAATGTCAGTAAGCAGCACGGGTCTACTGTATAACTTCAAAAATATACTTCTTCGAAATTCCACAGTAGACCCTGGGTTATGCGAAAGTGCACTTACTCGAAAGTGCACTTTCGCAAAACCCGCTTCAGCGAACAGGCTATGTACTGCAGTTTAATGCAGTAGTCATGGACCTTAGGGTTAGGGCATGGGTCATGGTAAGGGGATAGCTAGTAGGGCTATCCCCTTACCATGACCCGTGCTCTAACCCTAATGTCTGTGACTATTGCACCACAGTGGAGGACATAGAACATTTCCCTACTGTCCTCCACTGTGGTGCGATACCATTTGCAGAAGCAGTGTTCGTGGAAGTGCACTTTCGAGTAAGTGCACTTTTGCTGCACACAGGGTCTGCTGTATAATTTTGAAGAAGTGTATTTTCAAAGTTATACAGTAGACCCAGCAGCACACATTTCACAGTTTCTGTTCAGTAACATCCAACCTCCCTTTCATTTCTTGACAACTGTATGTTACTGTCATTTAATATCCTCACACATTCTAAGAACAATGATACAGAATGCCTTACAGACTGCATATCTCAGATTACTAGTCAGATAAGACAAGAATGAGCAACAAATGGAGAGATAAGACACAGCTGCATTTATGCAAGTAATAGAAATTGTTGAATGATCACTCAGTGCATTACATCTGAAATTAATACATGTACAAACAGCTGTCATATGTTTTGTTAATGCAATGGACTCCCTCTTATCCGGCCTCTCTTTAACCAGCCTACTGTTTAACTGGTCATCAAATTGCTGCCATAGCGACAGTGAAGAACGACACTTCTGCCTCCTCTGGGCTAATGACAAGACATTTTAGTTTTATACTTCATATTCATTAGAAAAATGCATACTAGCACAAATCCTTTTATTCTAGCTGATTTATAACCTATAAATGCTATTTTGTATGCTTTTTCTGATTAAACAGCCATTTGTTATCCAGCCTAGGGTCCAGTCCCATTGAGACCAGATAACAGGGAGTCTACTGTACTGTGGATGATGTTGCATTTGGTTGTATGCACAATGATTTTAGTTCTCTGCTGCAGAGCTGTTTGTGTGGCAAATAGGGACAAGACACCCTTACAGTGTTTTAAAGGTCCATTGGAGTGAGAGTTCGAATCCAGACCTCTATCAAAATATTTCATGTCTACCAATATAAAGTTTGCTGTGTTGTTTATTTATAGATTTATTTTCTTCATTTCACCTAATTTTCCCTTTTGAGCTTTTTTTAATAAATGCCAATGTTTGTGAGGTGCAGAGGATCACAATGACTTTCGGGTTTAGCTATGTTTATTTTGTTTGCATGTTGCTTAGAAGTGCACAAATCTACACTAGTGGCCCACACAGGAAATAGATAGAACACCTGCAGACAAGGAGTAGAGAGTGCAAAGGTCAAAAAGTATACATTGTTGCAGGTTTTTCTTTCCATTGTGCAACACCACTAAGCAGCATTGTGAGGAGGTAAACACACAAAACTTAAGAATGAATATGGAATTATGCAACTGTTATGTATAACCATTTCTGTGGTAGCAGGTATAAGTGTAGAGCAGTAATACAGATGGTACTGGGTTCTAATATAGGAAGTGCAAAGTATATTTACTGTTGTGATGAACAGGAAAATATACAAGTGTTATTTAAATATTCCTGTGGCAAAAGATGTAAGTGTAGGGCTGCCATACACACCATTAGGCACCCTATTCAACCAAAGCCTGAGTACCGGCTTCATCCCAGCTGAGGGGAGGACAGCTATTGTCATCCCTTTGCCCAAACATGGAGCATCCACCAATCCAGGAAATTATAGATCCATCAGCCTAACTAGCCTGATCTGAAAGGCCACAGAGTGGATTATCATGGACCTCATTAACAAGGACATTGGCAACTTCCAGACACTTGATACCACACAGTTTGGTTTTGTCAAGGGGAGGTCATGCTGGTTAAATTTGGTTGACTTCTTTGACACAGTCACCAAGGCCATAGATGAGGGAAAGACAGTGCACACTGTCTACCTTGACCTGGCCAAAGCCTTCGATACTATTCCCCATTCAGGTATAATAGATAAATTCTCTCAACTAGGCATCAATCCATATATTACCAGATGGTTAGCAAAATGGCTTACTGATAGAACCCACCTAGTCAAACTAGAGGAAGCCACCTCAAGTAGTAGACCTGTAATAAATGGTTTACCCCAGGGATCAGTCCTGGGGCCTCTGCTGTTTGGGATATACTTCTCGGAGGTGAAGGCCAAATCTAGTGGGCTATGGCTGACCAAGTTTGCAGATGTCTGCAAGCTGGGTGCTGTCATCAATTCTCCTAGTGATGTGGACATCTCCATGTGGGTCTCACCCAAACAAATGACTAGTGCCAGAAGCATGGCCTCAAACTGAATGCCAAAAATGCATCAACATCCCTTTTGGGAAGAATGATGTCCCCACAAATTATCACATTGATTATAAGGTACTAAGCATGCAATCAGTTGTGAGGGACTTGGGCACACTGGTTGAAAGCAAACTGACTTTTGTCCACCATATTGCCTCCATTGTATGGAAAGCTTTCTACATGGCCCACCTCATTAGTAAGGGTATCTCATCCAGGGACAAGTTGGTCATAACATCCCTGTATTCTTCCCTTATAAGACCCATTATTGAGTACAATGCCCTTTTCAGCATGTACCTCACAAAGCACATGCAGCAACCGGAGAGACCACAGAGGTTTCTCACCCAGAGAATCCAGGACCTCAAATATTTACCCTACACAGATAGGCTAAAAGCCCTGTCCCTCTACTCAGTCTCCTACAGAATCCTCAGAGGTGACCTCTGTCTGGCATACAGAGCAATCTCAGACCCCGCCCTGATGGGACTGCTGCATATGCACAAGTCAAGCTCCAATCGAGTAACCTGCATGTGCCATCTCAACCTGGTCTGTCAATAGGACTTGTTGGTGGGACAGATTTGTGTCCCAGAGACCACCCCCCCCCCTTTTGTGGAATAGAATCTCTCTCCACATAAAGCAGAACACCTCATTAAACCTTTTTAAGTGCAACCTGAATAACTGGATGGGTAACAGAAAATACACCCCTGGGATTCCACCTGTGTCCCTGATGAACAGTGGTATATAGTGCTGACTTGATGGAACATGGGCTAAATTCTTGGCTAGGCTTGTAAGGGCCTCAGGGCCAATAGCCTAGTAACTTCCTATGATCCTATTAAATTCTCTCCTGGCTTTTTCTCTAAATATACCATAAGCCTGATTTTCTCTCATTTTGTATTGCAATTCCTGTTTGTATTATACTAATTTACCTTTAATTTCTCTATAAACTGGCTAAAATTCCTCTAACTGTTAAATCATTTTCATATAACTTGTATTTATTCATAACCAATGTTTTCATATTATGTCTAATTTGGTATAATTATTTCAACTATAGTTGTGTTTTGTAGTGTTATTGTTCTTAAAATCCAAAGCAAAAAGTGCAACCAGTAAAAAGGCAAAAATTGTATCAAAAAAGAAGAAAACCGGTAGGCAGAGAGACGTAAAACAAAGTCCGTTTAATAAAACACAAATAATAAACACGGAATAAAACTTTAAAAAACAAGGATGAGCACTTTCATACCTTCTAGGTATTTCATCAGATCCAACTGAAACACATATAACAAGCAGCATTTATAATTCAGTGCCTTGGGTCACGTGACCTCAATACTGGCTTAATAAGAATAACATGATTTAACCCCTTCCTATCAGTAGCTCGGAGTAAATGCATCCATTTCATTTCAACACATTCTGTTTGTATCCTTACATCGCCCCCTCTAGGTCCTGGCACATAAATCTCTAGAACCATGAATTTAAACCAGTGATAGCATCCTGCAGCTCTTACATGTTTTGACAACGCATTCCTCTCATCACTTCTATTTATACTATAGCAATGCTCTCTAATCCTGTCTCTTAAGGACCGGTTGCTTTTGCCGACATAGAAACATTTGCAAACCTCACAAGAGGCACAATAGACTACATTTTGGCTACCACAATCAGCATAAAGTTTGACATTAAACACTTGTCCTGTGTCTGAATGTATAAACTGATCATCAGTATTAATGTATTTACATACATTGCAGTGATGACATGGGTATGTGCCTATTTTCTTGCTCACAACTTTTTTTTGATGCAATTGTTCTTAAAATGTTTTGGTAATACTTTGGAGGTTTTCTCCTTGGGCCTGCAGTGAAAATGGGCTCCTACCAACTCGGACTTTCCCAATAATCAAATAAATAAATAACACATACATGCATAGCCTTGATAACTGGATGGGAAGACTCATATTTATACTAGAGTTATCTTGTACAGCCCTGCTCAGTTTGAGAAATGCGCAATATTAAGTGCTTGCAAAGGGTGCCAAGAACCTTTAAGTGTATCTACTTAATGATGTATATGGCCAGGCATCTTGTTGTCCCTGTGATTGCTTGTCTAATATCAATACTATGTTCCTATGCAAATCTTTAGTTCAAGTATTCATGGAGTCTTTTTTTTTAGTAGGAGATCAGGGAAGGTTGAGTAGTTAACAGCACAGACAGAAGTTACAATGCAGAAGTCCATAAGAGACAGAGAAGATGATAAAGCTTCAAGTCCTCTTAGTAGCTAAGGGTCTTTAGTCCAGTGGACTTTTTAGTTAAAAATTTCTGGGGACTTTTTACCTGCATGATGATTTTTCAATAGATACATGATAAAAAGGGCGTTATATTCGAAAATTGGTCTGATCAGGGCAGAATGCAGAGGCATGATAACTCCTTTAAACCTAGATGAGATACTTTTAGTTGTTAAACGAGGCAGAAACATGTCCTGACTACTGTTGTTATGTGGTGTTCAAAGGATAGGGAGTTATCTATGAATGGACTTTGATCTCTGATGATCATATTGGTCTGGAATGGGATGCTGTCTGTCCTGCAAACTACTATTGAGATTTATTTACAAAAGGTGGCAGTAATATACTTATTTGCATTTAATTTATGCATGTTTCTGATGCACGCTTGATTTGTTTGGTCTAGCCCTTGCTGTACTAGCACATTATCTGTGATGACTGAACAACACCCAGATTGTATTTATCTGCAAATTTAGCTAGCCAGTTGTCTGGATTAGTTATTTGGATTTAATAATACTGTTTTCTCATACAAACTGATATGTTCTGGCATTTTAAATGTTATACTAATAGCTTTACATATTTTATTTGTTCTGATAGACTTGAATGTGTTTGCGATTCTGCTATGTTCTCTTAATTATCACTGTTGCCCCAATGTACAGTGTAAGAACAAGCATCCAGGCATCTTATCCCAAAAAATAAAACTATTGTGAAGTAGTAGAGATATATACTGTATTGTTATTTGCAGGCAGAATCAAATTCCAAACAGAATGGCATTTTTGAAATTATCAGAACTGTAACATTTGTAAGACAGTAAGCTGAAAACGAATGTATGGCTTTTTTTCAAAGTAGAAAAATATGATCATAAATGTAAGCCTATATTGTATTTCTGTGACTGCAGGTGTAAATAAATATACATTTCTGCATTACAGTGATATTTCACATTTATATGTTGAGACATAAAAATGTTTATATTTTTTCTACTATTCTATTAGTTGCTTTGCTTTTGAGGGCAAGAGCACAGTCTAGCAACATTATATAGGAAAGAATGCCATAAAAATTAATTGCAAATTTCATGTGAAAGTATCAGACAATTTTCAGGATATATCCAAATACTGGTAACAAAAATGTCCAAAAGCATCCAGTACTTTGGGGACAGTCCTCATGAAAAAGGCCAGTAGTCAAGGGGTTGAAAAAGAAACTGATATTTGTTGAAACCTGCATCTCAGTTTTGAGTTTCAACACAGCTGTGACAATCACCCCCTCCTTATTCCTCAGAGGCAGCCAGTTTGGTTACTGTGTAGGGTACTCTCACACACACACACACACACACACACACACACACACACACACACACACACACACACACACACTCCAGTTTTAATAATTACTGCATATTTTAACTTTTGCTACAACATACCTCTCAACCTGCAGACAATGAAAATAGGATGAAAGGCCCTTAAAAAGTAAAAACATCCAGTTAAAAATCTGGACATCTAATTAACCGCCTACTTTTCGGCGTTTTCTTGCTTGCAAAAGTTGATATCTGTGTTAGAAACAGTATTTAGAACATACCTAGATCCTGTTTATTGCATTTTTCGTGTTGCACTTAATTTAAAATATTTTTTTCTTAAAATTGCATTTTACCTGCCTCTGACCTAGCATACACGTGTTGGGGTCATTTATTGCACTGTTCTGACTAGTTTGCTAGTTGTGTGTCTCTGCTATCCTTAAACAAAAACAAAAAAACTTGCTATTTTCCCACTTCCTATAATTAAAAAAAGTTCAGTTACAGAGTTGCTGTTCTGAACTGTTTTGTAAGTTTCTTGGAGGCCAGTGCTTACTTGGGTTAAAGGGAAGTCTCTGTGTTCACCAGTGGCAGTGGTTAACACTGAGCAGCCTGCCTGTCCCTGTAGGAGTGGTTACTGCCTAGAAACTGTAGTTTTAATGGCCATTTTGGGTCAATTCCAAACTCCTTGATCTCTCTGTCTTAAAACCCTGCAACCGGATGGTTTTGGAGTCTTTCCAGGCTTGATAGTTGTTGCTGAAGCACCTACCAAGAGGAAAAAATGCTGAGAGAAGAAAGGAGCCACTTTTGAGATTTTAAGTATTTTCTTCTGATTTATTTCTTAGAAAAACTGCATTGTCGTCTGCTTTTTGGTGTTTTCCTGCTTGCAAAAGTTGATATCTGTGTTAGAAACAGTATTTAGAACATACCTAGCGCCTGTTTATTGCATTTTGTGTTGCACTTAATTTAAAATTGTTTTTTCTTAAAATTGCATTTTACCTGCCTCTGACCTAGCACACGTGTTGGGGTCATTTATTGCACTGTTCTGACTAGTTTGCTACTTGTGTGTCTCTGCTATCCTTAAACAAAAACAAAAAAACTTGCTATTTTCCCACTTTCTATAATTAAAAAAAAAGTTCAGTTACAGAGTTGCTGTTCTGAACTGTTTTGTAAGTTTCTTGGAGGCCAGTGCTTACTTGGGCTAAAGGGAAGTCTCTGTGTTCACCAGTGGCAGTGGTTAACACTGAGCAGCCTGCCTGTCCCTGTAGGAGTGGTTACTGCCTAGAAACTGTAGTTTTATTGGCCATTTTGGGTCAGTTCCAACCTCCTTGATCTCTCTCTCTCTCTCTTAAAACCCTGCAACTCTCTTTTTGCGTGGTCTTGTGCACACAGCAGCATCGGGCAGTGGTCTTATTGCAGCACTTGCATAACCCAAATCAGCACTTGTCCAAATCTCCTAGACAGCACTATTATAATACAGCATAAGACCCTCTATTGTCTGCAAGACAAGTGAAATTCGCTTTTCCAAGCATGTCCAGAGGTCAGCTTCAGGTGTACTCTCCAGTTCATCTGGTGGAATTGGGCATCCTGAGGCAATGTCACAACTGCCTCATGTACACAGACAACTCTCTCCTCTTACCTGTAGACACAAACACTTGTGAGAGATGCAAATACACAGCCAGACTGGAGGCTAAGCGCTCTCAACCCATGACTGTAACAGACAGTCAAGAGGAGAAGAGACACACTAGCATCACACCACCAGTCACACATGGATCTACAAAACAAGAAAAACATACACATAAATACACAAAAACATATTCGGAGGCACTAGGTACCAATCTCAGAAAGAAACAGTGCCCTCCAAAGCAGACAAGCAAGCAACCTGCACCTCCAAACACAAGCCAGAAAACACATAATTCACCTCAGCAATGTGCCTCACGACAGCTCCTAAGGCAAAACACCATACCCAACACACTAGTAATAGGAGACTCTATAGTAAGGCACACAGATGTTCCACTCACCAGGCTGAACAAGGAGATGGTTACTGTCAGCTGCCTGTCGGGTGCTAGGATCCGCCACATAACACAGGCCCTTAGGTCACTCCAGAACAAGTACAAGTATGATGCTGTCATTGTACATGTTGGTGTGAATGATCTAAGATGTACCTCCCTGGACTACATGAAAAGAGACATTGAGGAGCTCTCTGATCATGTAGCCCAAGCTGATATGACCCTGACCTTGAGTAGCATACTACCTTCACCTAGAATGATACCACAATACAAAGACAAAATGATCAAGTTCAACAATTGGCTAAGCTTCTGGTGCCATTCTAAGGGGATCCAGTGTCTGTCTGCCTGGGATGACATGACAGACAACCCTCGCTGTTTCGCCAGAGATGGTTTGCACCTGTCACCCCTAGGCTTTCGAATATTGGCCAAGGCTCTTGCCATCCCCATAGTGCCTTTTATAGGCAAGGCTCAAAGGACAAACCAGCCACCGTAACCAGCACAGGTAACCAAAAATTAAGGATAATGCTACTCAACGCCAGAAGTCTCAACCTCAAAATGCACACACTCGAGGCTCTCCTCAGTATGGAGAAAATTGATGTTTGTGCAGTTATGGAAATCTGGTTCAAGGCTCCAGAGAGCACCCCAGCACTACCAGGTTACAATTCATATCATATCTTCTGACCTCAGTTACTGGATCGCAGTACAAAGAGCGGAGGTGTATCCATATTCATCAAGAATACCCACATCTCCAGGTTAGCGGCGCAGCATGATGCCCCAGAGATCATCCATGCACAACTATCAGCAGGTAAAACCACATTTCAAGTCGTAGCCTGTTATAGATCACCCACCATGTCCCAAGATGCTCACTCAGCATTCCTTGAGGCATTTGAAAATATAAAGGTCCTACCCAACACCATAATTTGGGGTGATTTCAACTACCCTGGTATAGACTGGGCGAACTACCAAAGTTCTAACTCCTATGCCCAGTGGTTCATAGAATTTATAAATTCAAATGTCCTTGAACAACTGGTATGTTCTCCCTCTAGAGGGGACAACATATTAGATTTAGTCATCACAAATATGGGCGCCCATTGTACCACATCCATTATCACTCCCTCTCTGGTCAGATCAGACCACAAACTGATAACCCTGGACGTCCTCACCCCTCCACCTCCCCCAGTCAAAGAAACCATCGTAAAAAACCTTTCCAAAGCAAACTTCAAACTACTTGCGTCAGAAGTGGAAAGCTTCACTACTCCCTTGCAGAAGGATAATGATATCCAGGATGCAGAATCCTACACCAAGACACTTTATATACATCTTCAGGATTGCATGGACCATGCTATCCCAAATAAATCCAAGACTCCTTCCTCAAGCAAGAAGAAACCAGTCTGGTGGACCCCGGCTATAAGCAAAGTATACAATAAAAGGAGGAGACTTATACAAAAAATGGCCAAATCTCAAGTAGAAAATTCATCCCTGATCAGCATTAGTAAGAAATTGAGGGCCCTCATCAAGTCAACTAAAGCCAATTTCGAAAAGAAAGTTGCCAAGGATGCCAAGGATAACCATAAGACCTTCTATGGTTACGTCAAAAACCTAAATGTCAACGCTCAGGTCTGTTCTGAGCTACTACAAAATGGAACAAAATACACTGACCCCAATGACATTGCCAACATCTTGGCTGATAGATTCAGTGCAAATCTCCCCCCCCCCCCACCACCACCACCTACAGGGCCTATTACTATTCCAGGGGATTGTGTAACTCCAATTATTACTATGTTGGTTAATAAGGCTCTATCTAAAGCTAAAAACACTGCCTCCATGGGACCAGACGGTGTCCCGGGATGTGTCATATGCGAGCTCCAAAATGAATTAACCCCACATCTGAATACCCTGTTCAGTCTCAGCCTCTCGACAGGATATGTGCCCATAGAATGGTGCACAGCAACAGTGGTTCCACTGCACAAGGGTGGGCCTACAACCGACCCTGGGAACTACCGACCAATAAGCCTGACCAGTCTGCTCTGTAAGGCGATGGAGCGAATAATTATGGAACTCATAAATGGAGAGATTGAGAACCTCCAAACACTTGACCCCACACAGTTCGGCTTTGTCAAGGGCAGATCATGCCTCCTGAACCTGGTGGACTTCTTTGAGACAGTTACTCAGGCTATAGATAAGAGAAAGGAGGTACACACGGCTTACCTTGACCTTGTTAAAGCATTTGACACCATTTCCCATTCGGGTATTATTGATAAACTCACCGACCTGGGCATAAACCCTTACGTCACAACATGGATCGCAAACTGGCTCTCAGACAGATCTCACAAAGTAAGAGTAGCGGGATCTATGTCCGAATCCAGACCAGTAACGAGCGGTGTGCCTCAGGGCTCTGTCCTGGGGCCCCTCCTGTTTGACATATACTTCTCAGAAATACAGGCAAGCACTGAAGGGCTGTGGCTGACCAAGTTTACAGACGACTGCAAACTGGTTGCTATAATAGAGTCTCCGGCCGACATGGGTATCCTCCAGAAGGGCCTTAATGAGACTGATGCAAGGTGTCAAAGCCATGGTCTCAAGCTAAATGCTAAAAAATGCGTAGTAATCCCCTTTGGAAAAAACAGAGTACCCGCGAACTACCACATAGGAGGTAACCCCCTGAAATCTGAAGAAGTAATAAGGGATCTAGGGACCCAAGTAAATAGTCAGCTTTCCTTTGATAACCATGTTGCCAAGGTGGTTAGAAAATCCTTCTATCTGACCCATCTGATCACGAAAGGGTTCGCATCAAGATCTACGGATGTAGTGGTGCCCCTCTACTCTTCCCTCATCAGACCCATTATTGAGTACAATGCACCAATTGGAATGTACCTGGCTAGGCATCTCCAGCAGCTGGAGAGACCACAGAAGTACCTCACTAAGAGGATTACTGGCCTCAAACAGTTGCCCTATGCAGCACGATTGAAAAAACTAAGGCTTTTCTCTGTTGTATACCGCCTTCTCAGATGCGATCTCTGTCTAACATACAGAGCCATGTCCAACCCAGAATGGTTGAACATGCTCCATCTTAGCAAAACCAAATCTATTCAAGCTACATGCTCTAGGGATATAAACCTCAGCATAACAATGAATAGAACATGCTGGAGGGATAGATTCCCTTCGCAAAGACTTCCCTTGCTATGGAACAAGGCCCCGATCTACCTAAGACAGAACCCCTCATTATCACTCTTCAAGAGGAACCTTGACGAGTGGATTGGTAACAGAAAGTTCACATCAGGGATCATACCAACAGCTCTACTAGATAGGGGCCAAGGGTACTAGCTGCTAGATCAAGGGCCTAGGGAACTAACCAAAGGGGCGGTGAATACGGCACAACGTGGCTGGGCTAATATACCAGTACCTACCTATGAACCTATAACATAAAAACTGAATAACAAATAGCGCATAACTCTACCCTCTTCCAGTAGGAATGTGAGATACTACTTAGAAACACGTTTAAAAACAGAGTGACAAAATGACACCAAAGTGTAAGTATATCATCAAACCGAGAGTGTAAGAGTTGTCAGCTTTAATGAACTCTATTGCAAAAATACTACCACAAAAGGCCATCAATTTTTGCTTCTTAAAAAATGAGATGTAAGATTTGTGCCGTCTTACTTTAAATTATTGTTGCTACGAGTATATTGGTCGTACTGTGGTTTTCTGTGATAGCTTCAAAAATCTCATATCATGACGGGGGTTCAGAAAATTGTGTGACGTGGTAAATCAAACCTGACAATGGGGACACAGCTCCAAAACTGGGGACATCCTGTGCAGGAGCACGTGGATTTCTGGAAACCACTGAGAATGGAAGTTACTAAATAATGACACACATTTGACTTTCAGGTGTCATAGCCTTCAAAAAATGCGTGCTACCGCCCCGCACACTTGCATTTAGAGGTTGAATATGTCCCCCAAGTTATTTAACTGCAAAATAATGACGCGCATTATTTATGGATTGCTACTAAATAGGCTGATTGTGTACAGGTTCTAAGTTTAAGAAAACAAGACAAAGAATAATGGGGTTAAAGGTAAAAAAATAGGGACATGTTTTAAATATTGCCCTATAAGCTTAGAACGTTTCTAGAATAACAAGTTTTGCATTAGTGTGCATGTTCTGAAGCGCAAATGCGATTTCAGTCCTCAATCTTTTTGCCAGAAAACCACAAATTTTAAGAGGGGCATAATTAAAACACGAGGCAAAGATCTGGACAGTGGAGGGGCACGATGACTGTATATTATATTATCGGCTGGGGCGAGTTTCAGCACATGTTATGCTATCTGGCGACACCTGAACGCAGTACTTAACTTTATTTTCTTCCCTAGTGTTGTTATCCTGTCTTCTGGGTTAAAACCCGTTTTAGTATTGTAGTACGCACCAAAACATGTTTTGCTACGCAATACTGAACTTCAGTATAATGTTAGATACCAAAAGTCTGGAATAGGCAGTAAGGTATTTGCCCTGTCAACAGGTCCAGAGGAAAGACGTGCCTAGTTCTTAAGAGCACATGGTTACAAGGCAACGGCGTAGCCGTAGAGAAACACGAGCTTGTGATTTAAGTGGGATTGTTGCAATGACAAGAGAGAGAGAAAAGCTGTTGTTGACGGAAGAGTGTTTTGGCTGAGTGTTTTGTTGTGACTGTTCTTGTGGCTCACGATGGAATTTCCTACAGCTTGTGGTAACCTCTAATGTCTCTGCTTTCACAAGTTCACCCAAAGCAGTAGAGCCAACTGAGAACAAAATATGTCGACAGAGATGCTAGAAACCTGCCGGCCGGATGGAAAAGGAAGTTTCTTTAAGGTAAATTATTCGTATGGATATTTTGTTTATCTCTTGGGCACTTGCATGCGTTGCCGTTGTGGGGATTGTGCTTGATTCATGTATGCTATGTGGGATTGTAGTTGATTAAATGAAATTAAAAAAAATCTCAATGTTTGAAAACATCGCTACTGTGTACTGCCGTACCAAGCGAAACAAAAGCAGACTTTCTAAGCTGCTTGGGACAATATAGTTGATGGTTAGTCTGTTCACCGTTTAAAGCTCTGCGAATACAGGACGGCAAAAGGCCGAACCTCTTCTCTACTTCGCTTTGTTATAAAACGTTATGAAGTTCTTTTCCGGAAAACATCATTGATATAAGATCCAGATTCAACATCTGTCCGCTCTTCTTAGTATTCAGATAGTAATAAGAAATGTTTCTCGAATGTGTTTTGATTTCTTATTACTATTTGAATAGTAATAAGAAATGTTTCCTGAATGTGTTTTGATTTCATATTACTATTTGAATAGTAATAAGACATGTTTCTCGAATGTGTTTTGATTTCTCTGTTTCTGCATACTTTTTTTTTAAAAAGGGGTAGGGGGTGGCGAGAGTTTTCGTCCAATCTTTGGCTTTGGATGGATTGTTGCAGAACTGTTTGTTCCTCAGCAGTATGCGTCTTTTGCAGGTCACTTTTCCTGGCTTCTTGCTCGAATATATCTGGTCAAGTGTGGCTTTATCTCACTTGGATCGTATCATTCTGTTGGACGGCTCATGTCTTTTGAGCAAGAATTCTGAAAACTCAGTGCTTTGAAGAAAAGCTGTGCTTTGCTAAAAGTAAATAGTTGAACGCGGTGTATTGAAAATGCTCAATATTAACTTGTGGAAACGCTGCTCTGGTGGTGTTGGTGTAGGCTAGGAATACTGCCTGCTTATACTGGTTTTACTTAGAGTTGTGCAAGGTAGGATACTTACTGTATAATTCTGTTTGTTATAATGCAGCTGCTCGTTTCTTTAATATGTTTTAGTTCCGCTAATTCTTTTAAGTCTGTTATAATGTACACATATATGTACACATTGGTAGAACCTGCGGCGTGTTTATTTTGTGCATCTCTTATGTTTTGGAATGTGGTTGCACTGCTAAGGCAACAAGCAGAGGAACGCAGAGATAGGCAAGTTAAAAGAACATGGAAAATATACCATGCTGAATACAGATTGAGTCAAAACATACACCATTCTTGGAAATGGTCAAGCGTTTTAAGAAGATACGATTACACAAAGTCATGTTTATGTGCTAAGGGAATGTAGTAATTTTTAAATGATAAGAAAAGGAACTTGGTAGGTTTGAGAAATGAATATGTCAGTTTCGCTAGAAGAAAGCAACCTCAACTCTGTTTCTACAACAAAAGTTTAGTAATTTCATGTCTGATGTTTTATTCGGTTTCATGGGGAGGGGTTGGGAGAAATGCAGTCTACAGCACATTCTGTCTAGCAGTGTTTTAGGCAGTTTAGGGGATGAACAGGAGAAAAAAATCTGATCTAGAACTTTCCAGTTTCATTCACACCTAAATGTTATCTGTGAAGCTAATCAGTCACAAAAATAGTTGACAACTTGTCTGTCACAAATGAGTGCTAATGACCATAAAGTTTAAGGTTGCAAGCTTGCAGTCGGTTTTGTAGGGCAGCTGTTCAGAAATTGTTTATTTGCTTTGTTTGATGTAATAATAAGGATATTTGAGCTAGGAAAGGGGGGTGGGCTAAACATAGTCGTAGGGACAATGACTCGCCCTCACTAATATGTGAGTTAAAAAAGCTTCATGCATAAGTTTCTAAATATGTTACTTTTCTTGTTATTTCAAATGTTATATCTTTCACAGCTTTTTTGTACAGTTACAAGATATAACGTTAAGAAAACTGTATGTGTGCATTTATATCTCATCACATAAATACATCTCCCAAAACATTTTAAACAACATAACTATTGCAACTTTTTGTTCTGTTTTACTGGAAAGAGAATTTAACAAACGTGAGTATTCATGTTCCATCTCTTACATGTAAGTAAATCTCTCATGTTGTAGGCAGTAATCGTATAGCATTTGCACTTCTGAACTGTCTCAATTCTACAGTTTATCAGATGTCATGCTGTCATTTTAGTTCTGTGTAATTTCAAAATTAACAGATTTTATCGAAAATTACCTTGCCCTCACTATCTGAGAAAGAGCTGGCATTCTCTTCCTATATCAAGGAGGGCTGTCCTTTGCATTAAACAGCTACCTACCATCCCTTAGTTGTCTTGTTTTCATTTCATTATCAAAATTTCTAGGAAGTTGTATTCTTTCCAAATTCCTTCAACATCTAGGCAAACATAGTATTAAGTCAAATTTACAGCATAGAGTCAGACCTACTCCCAAGCCATACAACCAGACATCTCACACATCCGCTTAAACAACTTGTTGATAAACTTGGGCAGGTTGTGTATATTTTTAACACAAAAATATTCATTACTAACTTGTCCTCTATTAATTGGAACATCCTAAAAATCCTCCACTTGGATTATGCTCAAAATGAATTCAATACAGCTTTCTTAAATATCCTAAATAGCATTGCATCTCTGCTATAGAATTAATCTCTTATTTCATAGATAGTATAGCGCAGCTAAACAAGGATTTCCCAACATCTAATCTCAACCCTGCCCAACAGCCACATATCACTACATCCTGTGCCACCATCCTATACAAACTAAACAAACTCAAACCATACTGTACGTTACCTGATGACCTTTAAAGCAAGTACCTTAAAATAACAGCTGATTGCATTGTCTATCCTGTCTCAATTTTATAAATACGTCAGTCCAGGAATTTCACTGTCCCTCTCTCTGGAAAAAAATCACAAATCATCCTTCTACACAAAGGAGTACATTCAACAGACAACACTAACTTTAGGCATGTAGCAGTCTTATCCCTGCTGTCCAAAGTACTTGCCAAACTATCTGCTGCAGGAAGAACTCAGATCCCCCACACAACACAGCTTTTGTCCCTCCTGTAGTACTAACACTGCACTTCTAACCTTTGTAGATGTTGTTAATAAAGAGGTAACTGCAAACTAGTGTGTTTATTTCTAGACCTGTCCAAAGCCTTTGACACAGTTTGTCACAGTAAACGTCTACGTCAGATGGCCTTACTAGGTCTATCTCAGCCCACCGTTCTGTGGTTCAAAAGCTGCTTGTCCAATTGGTGTCAGTCAGTAAAATGGCAATCCACCCTCTCTCCATACCTCCCAGTCACTACCAGTGTTTAGCACGGCTCTGTCCTTTGTCCCCTCCTGTTTAATATATGGTCAGAATTAGTCCAAAATGACAAAAAATACACTGAACCCACAGACATTGCCAACATCCTAGCTGACAGTTTCAGCGCAAACTTCTCCCCCCCCTCCCCACCAAAAGGGCAAATATCTATCCCAGCAGAGTGCTGCCCCCTTGACATCACAGATGCTCAGGTAAGAGCCGTCCTCTCCAAAGCAAAAAACCCAGCATCAATGGGACCAGACGGTGTCCCGGGCTGCGTCCTACATGAACTCCAAGAAGAGCTAAACCCAAACATAAAACTACTGTTCAATCTCAGCCTTACTACAGGATATGTGCCCAAAGAGTGGCGTACAGCATCAGTGGTCCCTCTCCATAAAGGTGGTGCCTCAACGGATCCTGGAAACTATCGCCCCATAAGCCTGACTAGCTTGGTCTGCAAAGCTATGGAAAGGATCATCATGGACCTCATAAATAAAGATATTGGGGACCTACAGACACTGGATCCTACCCAGTTCGGCTTTGTTAAGAGCAGATCCTGCCTCTTAAACCTGGTTGATTTCTTTGAAACAGTCTCCAAGGCCATTGACGAGGGGAAGGTGGTCCACACAGCCTACCTGGACCTCGCAAAAGCCTTCAATACAATACCCCACTCGGGCATTATAGATAAGCTCACCAGCTTAAATATAAACCCCTATGTCACTAGATGGATTGCAAACTGGCTCAAGGACAGAACCCACATGGTTAGAATTGCTGGAGCCATGTCAGACTCCAAACCAGTTACAAGTGGTGTCCCACAAGTCTCAGTCCTGGGACCTCTCTTGTTCGGTATATATTTCTCGGAGGTACAGGCCAACACGGAAGGACTGTGGCTGACCAAGTTCGCAGATGTCTGCAAACTGGCCATAATCGACTCTCCAGCCGACACAAGCATCCCCAAAAGGGCCTCATAGAAACAGACAACTGGTGCCAGAGCCATGGCCTCAAGCTAAATGCCAAAAAGTGTATAGTCATCCCCTTTGGCAAAAACAAAGTGCCCACAAATTACCACATAGGTGGTAATCCATTAAGTACAGAAGAAGTAATTAGGGACCTGGGGACCCAAGTTGATAGCAATCTCTCATTTGACAACCACGTGGCCAAAGTGGTTAGAAAACATTTTATATAGCCCACCCAATCATGAAGGGATTCACATCTAGATCAGGGGAGGTCATCGTGCCTCTTTACTCATCCCTCATGCCCCTTTTGGGATGTACCTTACCAGACACCTGCAGCAACTGGAAAGACGCCAAAAGTACCTCACCAAGAGGATCAAAGGGCTCAAACAGATGCCATATGCTGCCCGGTTAAAGAAACTCCAGCTCTACTCAGTGGCATACCACCTGTTCAGAGGCGATCTGTGCCTGACGTATAAAGCCATGTCCAACCCAGAATTAATGGACATGCTGCACCTCAGAAAATCCAAATCCCATCGAGCTACGCGCTCGAGAGACTTGAACCTCAGCACTGAAATAAATAGGACATGCTGGAGGGACAGATTCATAACCCAGAGGCTCCCTTCACTCTGGAATAAAATCCCAGTCCAGGTTAGGCAGAGTCCCTCATTGACTCTCTTCAAGAGGAATCTTGATGAGTGGATGGGAGATCGTAGGTTTACCCCGGGTATTACTTCTGTGTCACTGTTAGACAGAGGCACAGTATACTAACCTCGAAAAAGGGCATAGCAAAATAAATTTAAAATGGGTGGCGAAAGCCAAACACATTCTGGCTAGGCTTATAAATGCCCTAGGGCAGATAGACTAGTATGAACCTATGAACCTATATTATTACCAACACCCTCCACACATCCACACAACAGGCCTCTCTAATATAATATGCAGATGACTCCACACACTGCACATTAGATAACTTGGCACATCTCCAAAAACTTGCTCAGGAAGTTTTAACAGCGACTGAAACATGTCTTTGTAACTTGCAACTCATGCTCCCCCCAAGAAAGCTACATATCTTTTTCATCATATCTCTCTCTCATGAAAAAATACAATTTTAAAAACCTCTTTCTTAATAATACAACCATTAAATTCACTTCTAATAGCAAATTGTTAGGGATGATGGTGGATGATAATCTTAAATCTGACCTCCATATGCAAAATTGCACAAAACGTAAGGCTACTTTATAGAGCCAAAGACTTCCACACCAGTGCAAATAAAACTATACTTGCCACTACTTAACCTCATCCCCTCACTACTTTGTGGAGCTGACATCCTTACTAATATCTAAGCATCACAAAAAGCAAATCTTGAACAATGCTATAATAAAGTGGATACATTTGCAGCAAATACCCCTTTTAGATTCCATCCCTGTATAAGACTAAAAGCTTAAATTGGTTAGAACTATCCCATCAACTAGCATATAATATCTTATTACCACCTATGAAATTATCCAGTTTTCATCTGCTTGTCCATGATTAAATATCATTTTATACAACTATGTTTCGATTTGGTCATTACAGTCCAGTATCCAAAAACTCCTCTCTCTCTTTTTCTCTACAAACCTATCAAATCTGCTGGGCATGGTCTGTACTCATACCATATTGCTAAGGCCTGGAACTCCTTACCTGTATCCATAAGATCAATACCACCTCCCCCCCAGTCCTTTAAAACCATTCTGAAAGACTTTCTAGATAAAAATCTGTCTGTGTTCTTGCTCAACCCCAGATTAACATTAACATTTACCTGTTCATTCTTTAATTCTCCGTACTCCCCCTCCTTCACTTACCCACTCACTTACTTCAATTTCTTTCCCCTGACTCACTAACTAAATATACAGTAACCCTGTTTTTTTCTTCCACTTCACATTGCATCGCCTATTTGTGTTATATTAACTTTCTTTAGTTTTTATAAACTTTCTACAGTTCCTCTTAATAAATCGTCATGCAAGTTGCATCTATTCCTAACCATTTTTTCACATTATGTGTAATTTGGTATAATTATTTAAACTGTAGTTGTTTTTGTATTATTTTGAAGATTGTAAAATTATTGTTCTTAAAATATTTTGTAATAGTTTGGAGCCTTTCTTCTTGTACCTCCTCTGAAAATGGGTACCCACTGAGTCAAGTTTTCCTCAGCAATTAAATGTCAATAAGTACATAAATGAGTTTCAATAGAGTAAACAAAGTTCTCAGCCTCTTATCTTTTCAGTCAGGGACAAATCAAGACATAATCAGGGGCATCTTTTAAAATGTTATTACTATTAACCCGAGAAGTTGACAGAATAACAGAATGAATCAACATGCATTTTCTGAAATAAAAAAGTTTGTAACTAATTGTCATTATTTATGAAGTGTAATCTTCCACATTTCTCCCCAAAACACATATTTTAGGAGGGAATTTCAAGGGACATAGAAAAATTTTGAGCCAAAGTTGGGACAGACTCCAAATGGGGGACAAGTGAGATTTGTAAGGTTACTTGGATTACTCAGAACATCACTGTTGGAAAATGACACTCCTTAGCCTTTCATGGCCTTATGGCTAGAATTTAATCAGCTGTTGTTGTTACAACAGTCTTACAACAGTTGAAATTTGCTTATAAATTTCTGCATACTCCCAAGTGCTCTGCTTTGGCTTTTACTTTCTACGGGAAGTTTACTTCGTATTCCTAAGTCAAGGAGTAAATATGACGATGGATGTTATCCAGTGTATACTAGCAAACTCTGGAGTAAGTTACATCAGAAATTAGAATATAATTGTCAGAATAGTGTGACTTAATACATCAGCATAAGAAAACTACTTTTTATGTAACTGTGCCTCAGTTTCAGATTGCTATCAATTTTGTGTAATAGTAATACAAATTTAATCTATAGTGCATATGTGTAAATGTTTTGGCTAACACAAATTTGATCTGAAGAGTCAAGTCACATTGTTCCAGTAATAGACTGTGTTAAAGCTGTAGCACTGCTCTAGGGCAATGCTTTATTGATTTCTAGACTTTATTATTCTAATATTGCACTGCCATTATCTTTATCTGTTATATTTTATTGTTGTGTAGTTTCCGTAAACAGTGCTGTAACGCCTGGATTGTGGCTGAATTTGGTCACTGGCCTAGCCATATACCCTAGTGTAAAATGCATAAAAAATGTTGTGAGAAGTGAAAAGTGTTAGGATAGGAATAAACATCTCATTAGCATTTTTTTAGCATGAACCAGAGATATGTATTGGTGAGGTGGAAGCCACTAGTGTTTCAAGCAGTCACTGGGGATTGCACACCCTGGTACTCGCCTACATGGAGTAGTTTAGCTGAAGGAAAGAGAAGTGACATTGCAGTAAAACCATCAGGCTGTGCACCTGCAGAAGTTGGGGCATGATGAATGGTCTGCTCAACCAGTCTGGAAGGTTACATGCATGCTGAGTTTTTAAGCATTTAGTGAAATAGGGGAAGGGACAATCAAGTGTATATATTGTAGTGTTTAGAAAGCACTGCCGTAAAAGGAGCTAGTTTAAATATAACTAATCCTGTAAATGTGTCTGCCATGATGGACCAGAATAACTACTATTAAACTTAGAAAGTTGAGCTTATAAACAAGGATGAACAAACTAAACTTTGCCGAAGGTTTGTACCAATTTAGTAAACACATTTATTACTGAAGCTTAGCATTTGATACGTGTATTGTCTCTGTACTTGTACTGGTAATAACGTTACCAGTTTGTGTTCACACAGAGGATTAATGCTATTAATGAGCTACTTTCTGTGGTTGAGGGTTTGATCCCCCAGACTTCATTTACCTGCTGTGCAACCTTGGGCAAGTCATTGGCATTGCTTAGAGGTAATTAGAAATTTTGCATAGGTTCATTATTTCACTGTTCAATCCATGTTATATAAGCTGGAAAAGGGTCCACAGACCAGTGCACCTAACCTGGTTAATAAATGTAAAATAAAATAAATATTTTGTGTTTAAGATTAGATTGGATAGTTTGTTTATATGCAACTGAAGAATTATAAAGCAGCAACTGTAGTTTGTAATAGTTGACATAGTTTGAAAATGCATGACATTTTTGTTGTGGAAAGTTTGCATCTTGTTTATTTTCTGAATTGGAATGCAAAGATAATGCATTGTTTGTTACTGCAACTATAATTAAGATTTAGCTGCAAGTTCACAGTTAAGGTCAAACTTTTGCAGTACAAAGGGATTCTGCACTTTGTTTTTGATTTGTTTGTGCAAGTGAAGAGTAGTTATGCTAGGAGTATGCCAGATTTTATGGAAACTATTGATTATATTTGAGATGTATAACATTTAGAGAAACAGTATATCAAAACCTTTATTAATTTGAACGAGTAAAGTGCATTCAAAAAGCATCAAGGTGTCTTGGATGGCTGAAACAGTGTGACTGATGCAAGAATCTTGCAGGCATTGAGAAAAAATGTAAAACTTATGTCCATTTTAGTAAAACAATTTGCAAGGAAACTAGTCTTAACTTTGAGCAGCAAAAGAACATAAAGAAAGAGCAAACAATGCAGTTCATAATGGACATTTTGAAACCTTGAGCAAGTCACTTAACCAGACAGTGCTTTGGAGCAGTTATAAATTTTGCCTAGGCGTATGAATGGTTTCCTGGACTGCATGCCTACCAACTACTTATGAATTGTGCAACTAACTTAGTAACGTTCTTATATCTGTCTGTGACTAACCTGGTCAGTAAAGTGTAAATGAAGTAAAAATACATAAATAAAGTATAAATGGAAAGACTGAGACAGTTGTTATTACCTTTTTGTTTAAGTGTAGAAATGTCAACCTGGATAAAAGTAAAAATGTACTGCACAGCAGTTTAGAAGTCAAGAAATGAAATTCCTGCTTTGGCTTTGTGGGCTAGAAGGATGAAGCCTTGAATATGGCACAGAGAACCTGAGATTGCATAGTGGCTTCTGCATTGGAAGAGGGTGAGAGAGTGTCGTTCATGCCAGTTCCCCATTCTGGGGGTGGGGAATGATGTCTTGGTTGACAGAATGCTTCCGAGTAGCCATAGATTTGCATAAAAGCGATGACCGTAGGATCAATAAAGTAGGCTTAATGTTCCAAACTGGTGATGGGTATCCCTAGCAGGCATGTGTGTGGAAGCATGCACATACAAGGAGAGAGCATAGAATACTTCTACAGTGATGCTGGTACTTATGTCAGCCAGCAGGCTTTGAGGTT
This sequence comes from Protopterus annectens, assembly GCF_019279795.1. Taxonomy (NCBI): domain Eukaryota; kingdom Metazoa; phylum Chordata; order Ceratodontiformes; family Protopteridae; genus Protopterus; species Protopterus annectens. Next base: position 455,040,473 of record NC_056727.1, on the reverse strand, counting down.
ATGGAGTTAACCAAAAAAAATCTGATAACTGCCTATATGACAGTTCCCTAGGAAGAGAGGGGTGGAGGGTGGCAGACGCGGAGTTGAAGTAGCCTAAAAAAAACATTTCAAAATGATGTCAAGTACTTGCCATATAATTTCTTTTGAGATTGCTAGAGAATGGACAACTACTTTAAACATTGTCTTGTGAACAATGTTAGAAATGCACATCTCTCCTGATAGTATTGGAGCAGCATCACTCATGGACTTTTCCTACCTACTAACATTGTATGTTTGTGTATACAAAAAAAAAATTAGGCTTTCTCTACCTCCAGAGTCATGGTATTATATTTGCGCATTGAATATGATACACAACTTTGAAAGCCAGCATACCCCTGAACTTGCTTGCAGTGATCCATTATTCATTTTTTTTTGTTTGTTGTTTTTAGTACATTCATAATTATTTATTTATTTATTTATGTATTTAACCAGATTAATAATTATTTTGTTATTTGTAATAATTGTAATACCTATTTTTTAACCAGGAAGGCCCACTGGACAAGCAACCCCTTTTCAGGGGCAACCTGGGAGCAATGTCTGGTTCAAAGCTGTGGAGATCACCCTAGCCATACCAGATTACTGATCCTGTCATAGATTCAGATCCCAAACCTTGGGCAGCAAAGCAAAAGGAGGTGGAGTTGCAATATATATAAAAGAGATACCACCTCAGGCTGGTCAAACACTATGGCGCACAGGAGACACTTCAGGTGAAGTTAACCATTGACAGGACCCCTGTTCAAATCATAGCTAGCTACAGGCCCCCAACTTTGAATCAAGATGCCCACTCCACCTATCTGGACCTTTTCGAATCTATCAAGATTCAACCCTTTACCCTGATCCTGGGCGACTTTAACTGTCCAACCATAGACTGAAAGAACTTTGTTTGTTTGTTTCTTTCGGCTTTTCCCGGTTAGGGGTCGCCACAGCGGAACTCCGGTCCGCTAATGATTGGCAGTTGATTTTTACGCACCATAGACTGGAAGAACTACTCATGCCAAAATATAAATGCCCAGAGATTCCTTGATTTCGTCAATGCAGAGGTCGACACCCCCACAAGAGGTGAAAATATCTTGGACGTGGTATTCACCAATGTAAGTAACCACTGCAGCATCCCTACAGTGTCATCCTCCCTGGTAAGATCCGACCTCAAAGTGGTCACTTTTGATATCACCATCTCCCTCGACACCCCCCCCCCCCCCACCTCGCCCAAGTTAGGGTCAAACAAAAAACTTCTCCAAAGCTGATTACAACCTCCTGAGGGAAGGTATAAACAGCTTCACAGCCCCTCCCCCTCCATAGGAAATGGCACATATGTTCAAACCTACTGCAAAGTACTATATGAGCATTTATATATCTGCATGGAATCAGGAATACCTGACAGGACAGAATCATCCTCCTCAAGGAAGAGTAAACCTGTCTGGTGGACATCTGAAATAAATGAACTCTATAATAAAAGGAAAAAATTGCTGTCCAGGACCAAGAAGGAGCAGGTGCCTGACTGGAACCAATCTCTCCTTAGCCTGAACAAGCAAATAAGAGCACTAGTAAAATCCTCCAAAGCAAACTTCGAGTCCAAACTGGCCACCTCTACTAAAGATAATCAGAAGGCTTTCTTCACATATGTCCACAATTTCAAGGGAACCACCCAGATCTGCTCAGAACTGGTGTTCACGGACACCACATAAATAAACGCAGTAGATATAACCAACCTGCCGGCAGACAGGTTCGGTGAAATCTTCACCCCTCTGTCCCCACATCAGTAAATCAGGACATCCCCAGCACCTGCCACCCACCCCTTATCTCTAGGGAGCAAGTCATCACTGCCCTCTCAAAGGCAATAAATACAGCCTCCATGGGACCGGATAACATCCCAGGCTGCATCCTACATGAATTCAGGCAGGAACTTGCAGCACCATTAGGCACCCTATTCAACCAAAGTCTGAGTACCGGCTTCGACCTAGCTGAGTGGAGGACAGCCACTGTCATCCCTTTGCACAAAGGTGGAGCGTCCACTGATCTAGGAAGTTATAGACCCTTCAGCCTAACTAGCCTGATCTGCAAGGCCATGGAGCAGATTATCATGGACCTCATTAACAAGGACATTGGCAACCTCCAAACACTCAGTCCCACAAAGTTTGGTTTCGTCAAGGAGAGGTCATGCCTGTTAAATTTGGTCAACTATTTTGAGACAATCACCCAAGCCATGGATGAGGGGAAGACGGTGCACACCGCCTACCTTGACCTGACCAGAGCCATCTACTGTTCCCCACTCAAGTATAATAGATAAACTCTCTCAACTGGGCATCAATCTGTATGTTCCCAAATGGGTAGCAAACTGGCTTACCGATAGAACCCACCTAGTCAAAATAGGAGAAGCCACCTCAAGCAGTCGATCTGTAAAGAGCGGTGTACCCCAGGGATCGTTCTTGGGGCCTTTGTTGTTGGGGATATACTTTTCTGAGGTGCTGGCCAAAACCAGTGAGCTATGGCTGACCAGGTTTGCAGATGACTGCAAGCCGGGCGCTATCATCAATTTCCCTAGTGATGTGGACATCCTCCAAGCAGGGTCTCACCCAAGCAAATGGCTGGTGCCAGAAACATGTCCTCAAACTGAATGCCAAAAAATGCATCATCATCACCTTTGGGGAGAGTGATGTCCCCACAAATGATCACATTAATAACAAGGTCCTAAGTATGCAATCAGTCGTGAGGGACTTGGGCACCCAGGTTGATAGCAAACTGACTTTTGACCATCATATTGCCTCCATTGTATAGAAAGCTTTCTACATGGCCCACCTCATTAGTAAGGATATCTCATCCAGGGACAAGATGGTCATAACATGCTTGTAGTCTTCCCTTATAAGACCCATTATTGAATATAGTTCCCCTTTGGCATGTACCTCACAAAGCACAAGCAACAGCTGGAGAGACCACAGAGGTTCCTCATCAGGAGAATCCAGGGCCTCAAATGTATACCCTGCACAGATAGGCTAAAAGCCCTGTCACTCTACTCAGGCTCCTACAGACTCCTCAGAGGTGACCTGTGTCTGGCATACAAAGCAATCACAGACTCCACCTTGATGGGACTGCTGCATATCCGCAAGTCAAGCTCCACTCAAGTAACCCGCACACACGACCTCAACCTGGTCTTTGACATCAGTAGGACGTGTTGGCAGGACAGATTTGTGTCCCAGAGACTCCCCATTCTGTGGAATAGACTCCTGCTCCACTTCTCCCCTGAAACCCTGAAGAGAGGCAGCAAGCCTCGTGGGACTAACCTGGTCAACAAAGTAACACCAAAGGGTAAATAAATAAAATTCTGTAAACTTGTACTTCCATTTTGTATTTTTATTTCTAAAGTTTTCTCCCCTGGCTTCTGCTTTTTTTTTTTTTTTTTTTGCCCAGTCAGACTTTCCAGGTAAGCGAATGCAAATAATCAAATAGTCTGTGTAAAGACTGACTATTCTGTTATCTGTAAGTTGTAAAAAAATGTTTAAAGTTGTATAAAATTGAGCAGTTTATTTATTTTGCCTTAACTGGACTAAAACTTTCTGTACTTTCGCTGGGTAAATGCCATTGATGATTTTTTTCAAGATACCCCTTCCTATTTTCTCAAATTATCTTGTCTTAAGGAAGTTCATTTCAGCTGATGCTTACTCTTATGTGTGCTGTGTTGTATCAGTACAAAAGTTAATAAAATTTAGAACTAGTTTCATGTTAGTTCAAGCCTTTAAAACATATGTGGTAAAATGGAAACAGATATTGAAGATAAGTTACTACTAAACTGTAGTCAGTTGAAGTCGTTGCTTACCTCTTGAAGTATACTTTAGATTTTATAGACTGAAACAAATAAGCTTGCCGACTGAAAATGTTGTTTATGTCTAAGAATTCTGTCAGTTTTTTGCAACTGTTAAAGTATTATAAAAGTTTAGTGATAGATCGATAACAGTAAATATTCAGGTAGTTATAGGAATAGGACCAGATAGCCAGTAGCGTTTTTCCAAATTATTAGAAATTCTCCTCTCATTAGTAACTCTGTAATTTTGCTCTTTTCATAACTGTTGGTGTTAAACTTGAACCTCTTAGTTTCTGCAACTCTGATAATGTAGATTAACAATGCATTCCCCTGTCAACCACTTTTATACTCAATCCTCTAGATCTGTACACATTCAGAGACTTTGGAGCTCTGTCAACGTTAACTCTTGATCTCTTTCTCTTCTTGTAATCCTGTCCATACTCTCCCACAACTGGCATACCCTAACTACTACGCCTTAACTCCTATCCCTCCCTTTTTGACTTTTCCTTAACTGCTGCTTATCACAGCACACATAGCCTATAACATATCACTTCCAGTTTTAGTCATGTTTGCATTTCAGATAGAATACCTGTAGCCAACTCTTTAACCCAGTCCTTTCTCTAGGCATTGTTACTTGCCACCGTTATTGTAGTGGATTTCCCTTTAAAGTCAGTTTACCTTTTTATCCATCCCAATACATATGTATGCTTTTATTTCTTTATACAACCTTGTCTTATCTGATGTATGCCTCATTTAATATTTAATGAAAATTTTGCTTTAACTGCTTTTATAATTGTATTTTCAGATTACCGCCTCATGTTGTTGGATTGCCACGCTATTTACAATGGATGCATTTTTACCTTCAGCTAATGTATACTCTTATGTGTGCTGCAATTGTTGATATTAGTTATGTTTGTGTTACCTTCCAGTCTGTATTGAATCTGTAACCATTCTATTTCAAATGTTCACAAAATGTCTGATATAATCTTTTTGTAATTTGCGCCTTCACTAAGTATATTTATGGAGCTTTCCTCCCCGGGCCTCTGCTAAAAAGGGGTCTTGCATGACCCAGTCAGACTTTCCTGGTAACCAAATGCAAATAAATAAATGTAAATGCCATTTGTCTGTTTTTTAATACATCTTTGTGTAGGAATGTAGTTATTTGCATGCTTAAATTTCAAAGTGCATTGCATAGTAATTTATTTCAGCAAATAATTTCATTATTCAGTTTCAAAAACTTTTGTAGGATGGTTTATATCTTGACTTGTGATATATTAACTGTTAACATCCATCTTTCAAAGAAACATTGCTTTGCTTATGGCTGTCATTATTTAATGTGTTGCAGTTGGCTCATTTTAAGAGTGATTAGTAATTGAAACTTTTGATGTGTTACATAGGTCTGACTGATGGCAGGGTATTACCATAAGATTGTGTCTGAGTATAGAGTAGTCTTAGCAAGTTACTAGTTACTGTTGGTAAGACTGCAATGGAAAGCACAGTTCTGACAGTGAGGTTTGTGAAACTCTGGGAAGCCACAATTTATAGATTTCCTCTATATAGTGTTATCAAGTGAAACTTATATGGGTATGGGTGGATCGGTCAAAATCCAGGAAAACAGTTCACATTTGCAGTGCATTCTTAAAGTCAAATTTCTTGTGCATTTAAGGGAGTGGACCTCATACTTTCACATGGAAAATGTAAAAGTTTGCTTAATGTCATCCTAGATGTTTTATGTAGCCAACAACCTGCATTACAGAATTTCAATTTTAGACATAGGGTCTGGCAAAGATGCTACAAGTTAGAAGGAAATGATTTGGGGAATCTTGTTAATCCTACTTTTTTTTACTACAAAGAAGGAAATTAATGTGTTTTATGATAATTAGATACTGTTAATATTCTCCCAGACATATTACATAGCAACGTGCATTACAGAGTTTCAGTTTTAGACCTAGTTTGGCAAAGATGCTACACGTTAGAAGGAATTTTATTAATACTACTGTTTTTTACTACAAAGAAGGAGGCAAATAAGTTTTATGATTATCAGATACTGTTGACACAATTTGAATTACATCTATGTATTGATAAACCATCCTGGCTGAACTGAAGATAAGGCAGACATCGATGAAAGGTGGTAAAAAATAGCTTCAAAATGTACAAAAGATGGGTTGCTGGTATTGACTGAATGAGACAAAAAAGCATTGAAGTGTTAGTGAATTGCTGTACTGAGCTGCAGGACCTGCTGAAACAAAATACAAATATTGATGTCTGCAAGCAGTGTAATGCAGCATACAAGTCAACCATTTGAAAACATGAAACAGAAGTTTTACAGAGAAAGAAACAGAAATTCCAGTGAGGTACAGATGATTACCATAGGTGAAACATTCTTACCTAAAGATACCAGAAGTCTCATGAGAAAAGGTGAAGAGAGGAGGGCACACAACAACAGGAACATTGTTTACACTGACATTTTTCACAATCTCATTTTCGTATTAAGGAATCAGTGTCTGGGAGTGTTTCTTTGGAATGACATGGTTATTCATCTACATCTTTCTGTATAAACATTACAAATTTAAATTCAGTGCCTCTCAGTAGAGGTAACAGTCATGCAGGCAAAGTGGGTACAGTTGAACTTCCCACAGACTGACATTCCTATCATCCAAGGTGAGGATATTAGATTTCTTTCTTACTCATTTTTCTCTTTTTGCAGTTTCACCATGTTGATATTTAACATTTGTTCCAACTTGGTCCATCTGAATGGTTTAACTGAGCAATCAAATCCTCTACCTACCAGAGTTCATCATGCTTTTGTAATGATTAAAAAAGTGTTAATAAACAAAGTAAAGATTGTTTTAAAAAGTTAGAACTTGAAGACCTTTGTACTTTACTTATTCACAGTGGAGAGAGTTAATGAGTTTTCAGTCCCCCCCCCCCCAAAAAATAAATAAATAAAGTCGTTTATTTTGTATTAAAGTGGATAAAAGTGGGAATTTAGTCCCAGTCCTATGTGGTAAAGAAAGATGTAAACAAATTAGTCTTAAATTGTTGAATAAGAGTAAGTATGTTCCTTTAAAATCCTCTCATTTGCAACAATATACTCAGAACTTGTTAAGTGTGTTGTAATGAAACTGAAATGTGTTAACTGGTACAGCTGTACAATCTTTGTATTTGAAGTTTTCATGTGACCTTTACTTTTATGCACTGCCAAAGGAGCAAGAAAATGTTTTTATCCGCATGGTTAGTCCTCTGTATCACGATAAAAGTCAGTAACATACAGAAAGGGTATCATGTTAATTCGTGTTTTTAAAGCATGTGGGGTAGAAATGGAACCATATATTGGAGATACTAATAGGATTTTTTTTTTGAAAAAGCAAATTTTATTGGATGTTAAAGAGAAGTGTAAAAAGGGTCCACACCATATGTTTTAAATCTATTATATTTTGACTGCCTAACAGCTGTTTTGTACCTAAGAACCAATAGTTTTACAAAAAGAAGGCATATCCTTGAGGGTATTTGTCATTCCCACTTATGTAAACATTTTTATGATTAACTTTAAAAATGGACAAATTTTTCCTGTAACACAGTTACTACAATAAGGCCTGTATGTAGCTTAAACGGTAGGACCCAAGCATGTGCTGAACTAGTGACTTACGATATCACACACACTGATCCTGCAGAGACAGCAGGGCCTGCTAGCGGACAGATATGGCGAAAATTTCACTCCCTTATCCCCTCTAAACTTATCACAAACCTTGGCCCCCCCCCCACCCTACATATCTGAAGAGCACCTCATTAAAGCCTTGTCTAAGGCAAAAAACACAGCCTTTATGTTACCAGACCGCATCCCTGGCTGTCTTCTAAACAAACTAAAACATGACCTAGCATCACCATTAAGTACCCTGTTCACTTACAGCCTAACCACTGGCTTTGTCCCTGTGGAATGGAGAACAGCAACAGTTATTCCCCTCCACAAAGGTGGCCTAGCAACAGACCCAGGGAATTCTAGACCCATACGGACCGGAGTTCCGCTGTGGTGACCCCTAACCGGGAAAAGCCGAAAGACAAGACGTCTCAGCAACCTCATCTGTAAAGCCATGGAACTTATCATGGACCTCATAAATAGGCATAGGCGACCTCAAACACTGGATCCAGCCCAATTCAGCTTTATCAAGGGTAGTCTTGCCTGTTAAACCTGGTGGATTTTTTCAAAAATGTGAACAGGGCCACTGACAAGGGCAAATCTGTGCACACAGTATGCCTCGACTTAGCAAAGGCCTTTGACACAATCCCATAGTCAAGCATTACCGATACATTTAGCAAACTGAATGTAAACCCCTTTGTTGTAAGATGGGTTGCCAACTGGTCACAAACTGGTCACACGCTGTCAAAGTGGGTGCCTCAAACAGCACACCTGTGATGAGCAGGGTGCCACAAGGGTCAGTGCTGGGAGCCCTACTGTTTGGTATGTACTTCTCAGAAGTTCAGGCCAAAACTAGGGGACTGTGGCTGACCAAGTTTGTGGATGACTGCACAGTGGGTGCAATTATTGAATCCCCAAATGATGCCAGTATACTTCAGGAGGGTCTTACACAGACTGGTGTCTTAGTCATAGTCTCAAACTGAATGCAAAGAAATGCATAATCATCCCCTTTGGTAAAAACAATATCCATTTACACTATCAAATTAACAACAATACCATATGTATCTACAAAGTGGTAAGAGTTTACAAAGTGGTAAGAGTTCTGGAATCACAAGTAGACTGTGACCTTAACTTTGAACACCATGTGTCTACTGTAGTAAGGAAGGCTTTCTGCATAGCACACTTGATTAGCAAAGGCATCGCCTTTAGAGTAAAGGAGGTTATAACCCCTCTATACTTGTCACTAATCAAGCCCATAACTGAGTACAGCACCCCTTTCAGCATGTACAGTACAAAGCACCTGCAGCAATTGGAGAAATCTCAGAGGTTTCTAACTAAGATCAAAGGACTTCAGCACGTGCCTTACACAGGCCGATTAATGTCCCTGTCACTGTACTCAGTATTGTATAGACTTCTCAGGAAAGACTTATGCCTGGCTTACTGAGCAATCTCCGACCCAAACCTAATGAATTTGCTGCACATCCATAAATCAAACAGGACTAGAGCTACCCGTTCCCTGGACCTAAATATGGCCTGTAACTTGAATAGGACATGCTGGAGGGACAGATTTGTCTCCCAGCGACTGCCGTGTCTTTGGAATAGGCTGCCAGTTCATGTGAAGCATAGCACCTCTGTGACACTGTTCAAAAGGAACCTGGGCGAGTGGATGGGGCACCATAAATTCTTACCAGAGATAGTGCCCACAACCTTCCTGGACATGGGCTATCATTAATGGATACAGTCCTGGGTATTGACTAGAGTATCTATGGTATTGGCTTGAAATGACCTCCAGTTTGATAGCTTAGTAACCTCCTATGATCGCTTTTGTTGCAAATTGGATTTTTTATTATATATTCATAGACGAGCGACTATTTATTTGTGATGACAGTATGTCAGAATTTCAAACATTATTACACATGTTAGTAAAAATCATGTGGAATTTTCATTTTACATATAGTCCAGTCTGGAAGAATGAGCAATACAATATTACGAAGTAAGAAGACTATCCTAAAAATATAGTATGGCAGAATGTGTAAAAAAATAAGAATAGCCTAAAATAATTTTTAGTTGCAAGAATGTGAACAGAATAGTTTGAAATAAGAACACTACAGGTAGTTTGGTGGTTTACCACAAGGGAAGTCACTGCAGACACTCCAAAATACTTATTTTAAAAGCTACATAAAACTCTCTGACTGCAGACAGTGACATGTGGCTAAAATCCCCACATACAAGCAGATTATTGCAGTATTTCCAGTGAAAGTCACTAGATGGTGATACAAGCAAAAGCTTGAGCACTGCAATATCAGGTGCGCAGGTAGTTACCTCACAAACATTAAGAACCTTTTTAAGAAATGACTTGGCTCTTTCTGGAAACACAGGAGAGAAATATGCATTGCAGATTTGATGCAGGTAGTGAAAGAACTAAAGTGACCATATATTGTCCTAAAATTAAATACATTTCCCAGGCTACTTATGCAAGCCAGGGTAAAGAGGTTCAGATCAGCAGGCAAAGACTTGATTAGTGCGGGAAGCAATAGGGCCAACTACTGAACCATGCTCTTGTAGTCATACCAGTTCCCTATTTACTGCATAACCTAAAAACAAAAAAATACTTCAAAAAAGCAGTGTCCATAGTAAGGCAAAATGCTACATAGCTAATGCAAAGCAAACACAGTTTCAGGGACTTAGTATCTGTACTTTAAGGATGTATACTTTTTCCCGCATGCTTAATGCTGGCTAGTAATGTATTGACAAAATAGTAGCACACGTAAATTCATACAGTAAGAGTATCCTTTCCTATCACCCCAGTGTGCCTGTCTTGGAGAGTAGGAGAAAAGAGTGCATGGCTGTCTTCTGGAATGAGCTGATGTAGAGTGATTGTATTCAGTTGTTTTGTAGCATGGGATAGTAAGAGATTTTAAGCTATAGCATGGCCAAGATGTATGTATAGTATGTAGTGACCAAGGTTCAGAAACATTAATTTAACACCAGAGGAAACAAGACATAGACATGGTTTTTGGGGTCAAAAGGAAGTGGGTGTAAAATGAAGACTTCAGATTTTGTTCTTCTGACCTTTTTTGCTTTTGTGTATTGTTTGTGTATTGTAGCAAAGGCAACAGAGTGACATTTTCTTTTGAGTGAAGCTAGTAGCATTACATTGCAGGAGTTCAAAATACTTTGATCAATAAAACAGTGCCTCTTGCTGTTGTTGTTGTCTTTCGGCTTTTTCCGGTTAGGGGTCGCCACAGCGGCACTCCGGTCCGCTAATGATTGGCAGTAGATATTCACAAACGCCGAGGTGCCAGCTCGACGTTCAACCTTCAATGAAGTGCCTCTTGCTGTAATAGTGGTAATTAAAGTTTCCCACCCACTTCTTGAATATTAACAGTCAAGTGTTGCCATGATGCCTGTCTTCCTCTTCCAACATGCCACCTAACCCTTCAGCC
>NC_056727.1:455022055-455024555 GCF_019279795.1 Protopterus annectens | reverse complement strand
AGTTGCATTTAATTTATGTGAAAGAAATCCATTTATAAAATATTTCAACATGTGGCAACGTTATTTGGACAATTGCTGATGCATTTGGATGGGACCTTTATGGTAAGATTTTGTGGAATGTCTGCATTCAAATATTTTTGGTTTGAAATTTGTGGGTGAGATAGATCAGGTCAATATTGATTTTTAGATGTAAATGTCAACAAACTTATTGATGGCTCGGTGTTTACCAGTTTATTTAGGAAATCATTTACTAAGAATTCTATGCTACAAGTGGACAGTTGTCATCCAAAACATGTTATTCAGAATATTACTAAAAGCACAATTCTTGAGGTTAAGGAGAAACTGTAGCCCTACGGAGACATTTGAAGTTGAAGCTTCAAAAATGGAATATATTTTTTTTTCAAAGAGGTTATAGGCCTGCTGATGTAAGGCTTATACATACTATAGCTTCTTGTACTTCTAGAGACAAAGTATTATTTTCGGGTGATAGAAATACTAGATTTATTAAAAACTCATTCACACCTAGATTAATAACTACTTATGGCACCAACACATTCAAACTTTAGAAAAGATATTAATATATGTTGGTATCTTCTTAAAACAGACCCTTTTTTGAACAGTGTCTAGGTAATTACTGCCATTTTGGTTTTAGAAGAGGTAAGAGTAATGAAGAATATTTGTTAGGTTTTAAGAAGAACAAGAGTAAAAAAAATCAAGTATTCCAGTTAATTTCCCGCATGGTTGTACACATTGCACCTATTGTGGCTATTGCAAGGTGGTCTCTAGGGCTAAGTTTTTCACTTCCATTAATACTTCGAAAGTGTTTGATATCAGATATCTTATTACCTGCAGTGCTGAGTGGGTTGTATACATGGAAGTGTATCAATGCGGAGCTTTCTATGTTGGTCAAATCTCTAGACCTTTTAAACACAGAATTGCAATATTGCAATACACTTGAGTGATATTAATTCTAAACAGTGTAGAAGTGCTTTATATAAGCATCAACTTGAACATGGCTCCATACATTTTATTTTTGCTGGTATTGGTCTTGTATTGGGCAATAATTTATATAAAATATCTAAACACAAGATATTTGACCAGAAGGAGAGATTATGGATCATCAGTTAAGGACCCATGTATTGACCTGGACTCAGTTAGTAATGGTAGGTGGTAATGTTATTGTATTTATTGTTAGGGTGTTTTAGGTTTTTCTCTGTATAGTTATAATAATAATAAAAGATTAAATATTTCAGTAGGGATGTTTTAGATAGATATATCACAATTATAGGTTCATAGGTTGGTACTAGGCTGTCGGCCCTAGGGCCTAGCCTAGCCAAACAATTCCCCGGATATTTCTTCCCACAATATTTATTTCCCTGGACCCCTGTCTAGCAGGGGGACTGACGTGATCCCCGGGGTGAATTTCCTATCTCCCATCCAATCGTCAAGTTTCCTTTAGAAGAGGGCCAAGGAGGTGCTGTGCTTTACATGTAATGGCAGTCTATTCCAGAGTATGGGAAGTCTCTGGGTCAGGAACCTATCCCTCCAGCATGTTTTCTTCATTGTGATGACAAGGTTTAGATCCCTGGAGCGTGTGGCTCTGAGGGGTTGGGAATTCTTTAAGTGGAGCATGTCCAACAGCTCAGGGTTTGACATGGCCTTGTATGTTAAGCAGCAATTGCCTCTGAGTAGACAATATGCCACAGAGTATAGCTGGAGTTTTTTTAGACGGTCAGCATAGGGCATCTGCTTTAGGCCTGTGATTCTTTTAGTGAGGAATTTCTGCGGCCTTTCCAGCTGTTGCAGATGTCTTGTGAGGTACATACCAAATGGGATGTTGTACTCCTATAATGGGTCTAATGAGGGATGAGTACAGTGGTACAATGACCTCCTTCTGGGTGAAAAGCCCTTAGTGATGAGGTGCGCCACATAGAAGGATTTCCTGACTGTTGTGGCGATGTGGTTATCGAAGATGAGACCACTGTCCACCTGTGTCCCTAAGTCTTTCATCACACTTTCAGTGTTTAGTGTACTGCCACCTATGTAATTCATGGGTACATGGTTTTTCCCAAAGGGGATAACTATAAATTTCTTGGCATTAAGCTTCAACCCATGCCTCTGGCTCCAAGCATCTGTTTCTGTAAGGCCCTTTTGTAGAATATCCACATCATTTGGAGATTCAGTAATGGCTCCCAGTTTGCAGTCATCTGCGAACTTTGTTAGCCAGGGTCACTTAGTGTTGGCCTGTACTTCAGAGAAGTAGATGCCAAACAGGAGCGGTCCCAGGACTGAGCCCTGAGGTACTCCACTTGTCACTTGTCTGGAGCAGGATTTGGAGTCGGCTACTTTTACAGTCTGGGTTCTGTCAGTAAGCCAGTTGGCAACCCATGAAGTGATGTAGGGATTTATGCCCAGCTTAGTAAGTTTATCTATGATTCCAGAGTAGGGGATGGTGTCGAAGGTCTTGGCGAGGTCCAGATAGGCTTTGTGGACCGCCTTA
>NC_056727.1:455009555-455017055 GCF_019279795.1 Protopterus annectens | reverse complement strand
AGGTAGGCCAGGGTGATGGGGCTTCTCAGGTTACTATACTCCCCTCCCTGCCTAGGGTGGTTAGGCCCTCTCCTTCTGTTTCCAAGGCTTCTCCTAGAGGCAGGCCAGGTTTAGCTTCAGTTGGTGTCACCCCTAGTTCTTCTGGAACTGTGCCCAAGAAGCATATGCTTAAAATGGCAGAAGATTTGATTACTCTGATTAGGGGTTCTTTGCCCCCTCCTGATAAGAGACCTAGGGTGTAGCCTGAGCTAGGGAGTTTTGAGCAGGCTTCGGATGTTTCAGAGTCTTGACTGAAGACTTGCAGGAGTACTCTCCTTATTCTGATTCTGATGTGGATGATTCTACTCCTTCTGCTTCTCCTCCTGAGGATTTTCTTTTTCAGAAACTCTTCATTCCATGAGGGAGCATTTTAAGTGGGAAGGTCAGGACTTCTCTGATTCCTGGAAAAGGCTTAGGGAATTTTTGTTTTTACCCCAGCATAGGCCTTTGGCTATACCTCCTGTTTTGGATGTAGTGGAAGATGTTTTACAGTGGCTTCTCTTAATCCTGATTCTTTGCCTCCTGCTCCTGTTAAACCGGATAGGTATTGCAGGGTGCCTGAAGTTCATAAGTATCTTAGGGCAGACCCAGAAACTGTTAGCCAGGGGCCTAAAGGTGTTAAGGCTTCTGTTGTCAAGAATCCGGTTCCTGCAGATAAAGAAGCCAGGGCCTTGGATAGATGGGGAAAGAAAGTTTATACTTCTTCCACTCTAGCTATGAGGGCTTTGAATTGCCAGTTTCACATGTTAAAATACCAAAACTATCTTCTTTCACAGTTGAAGTCTAAGGTTGATGCTCTGGCGGAAGGTATTGATTGTAAAGAGTTACAAGATTTAGTACATGTTTCTGAACAGGTGGGTAAGCATTCTTTGCAATGTGGTTTTGATGCTGTACAGGCCTCGTCTAGGGTGGCTGCCACTGGGTCAGTTCTTCACAGGCACGCCTGGCTGAGGGATCAGAATTTATCTGACCATGTTAAAACAAGGATTTTAGATGCTCCTTTACAATCTGATGTGTTGTTTGGTTCTCCTGTTGAGGCAGTTTTAAAGAAAATGGAAGACAAGGCTAAGTCTATGCAGACTGTTAAAGATTTTTTGCAGGTTCAGCCTCCAAAGTTTAGTAGAAATTGGCCTGCTAAAGGGTGGACGTATCCTTCTTATGATTCCCAGTCTAGGGGTAGATCTAGACGTGGTAGGGACAGAGCTCAGGGCTCTTTCAGGCCTAGAACAGGGAGTTCTCCTGCACAGTCTTCAGGTGAGGGCAGGGGTCAGTCCTTTCGTAAACAGACCCAATGACCTACCTTTTCAGCTGCCAGAGCCTTCTCGTCTGGCAGCACCTTTGGGAGGAAGGTTGGCACTTTTCAAAGAAAATTGGAGTTTAATTACCCAAGACAGATGGGTATTGGATATCATACACCAAGGTTACAGGTTTTATTTCCATACCTTGCCTCCTTTCAGAGGCATGCCAGACGTTCCTCCTCAACAAAGAATAGAGGCTCACAAGCAAATTTCTCTGTTACTTCAACTAGGGGCCATACAGCCGGTCCCTATGCCAGAAGTGGGCCTAGGATTTTATTCTCGCCTGTTCCTAGTACCAAAGAAGGGGAACACGTGGAGACCAATTTTGGATTTATCTATCCTCAACACTTATTTGGACATTCCCAAGTTCAAAATGTTGACGTTGCAGCAGCTTTTACCTCTACTGGGCAAAGATCATTGGATGGTTACTTTGGATCTCAAGGAGGCTTACCTTCATGTTCCTATCAGACTAAGTTGCAGGAAGTATCTGCGTTTTCGAGCTGGGACTTCTCACTATCAGTTCTCTGCATTGCCCTTTGGCTTATCTACTGCGCCCAGAGTGTTCACGAAAGTTCTGGCTCCAGTGATAGCTTTCTTCAGGCTAAAAGGAATACAGATCTATCCTTATTTGGGCGACTGCCTGATTCTGGCTCAAGGAAGGGAAGAGCTTCTTCATCATTTGGAATATGTGATAGCAGTGCTAAGATGCCTGGGGTATTCTGTGAGCGAAATAAAGTCCAGTCTAGTACCCTCTCAGGACATGTGCTTTCTGGGTGTAAGACTGAATACAGCATCCCAGATGGCCTTTTTAACCCCGGACAAACAAAAGAGTCTTTCCCTTTACTTCCATCAACTATCTCATCAGTCTGGGCTGACTGCAAGGACAGTCCTTCAAGCCTTAGGGTTCATGGCATCTTGTATTCTGGTGCTTCCCAATGCCAAACTGCATATGAGGAAGCTGCAATGGTATCTCAAAATGTATGGACACAGCACTGCCAGGATCTGGACACTGTCATTCAAATAATACCTTGCATTCAAAAGGAATTTTTGTGGTGGGCTCAGGAATGTCACCTAAACAAGGGACTCTCTGTGACCCGGCCAGAGGCGAGTCAGATTTTAACGACAGATGCCTCAGACAAAGCTTGGGAGCTCATCTAAATGGAAAGTGGATACAAGACAAGTGGCCTGCCAGACTACAACATCTACATATCAACCTGAAGGAGATGTTAGCAGTCCAGTTTGCATTAATAGCTTTCAAGGATTTACTTCTTCCAGGGCAGGTGTTGATTCTAACAGACAACACAACTGTCATGTGGTACATCAACAAGCAAGGGGAACGCATTCTTATCCTCTATGCAGGCAAGCAATGATTTTGTGGGAGACTGCTCTCAGTTTACAGCTCAATCTTCAGGCAAGGTTTCTGCCAGGAGCACAGAACTCCTTAGCAGATGTGTTGAGCAGGCGAATTATGGATCCCCACAGTGGAAACTGGATCCTCATGTATTTCAGAAATTGACAGTGTCATGGGGAACTCCAGACATAGATCTGTTCGCTTCTCCACTAAACCATCAGCTGCCAAAGTTTTGCACAAAAGGTTTCATCCCACAGCTTGGAAAGTGGATGCTCTTTCTTTCAATTGGAGCAATCTTCATGTGTATGCCTTTCCACCTCTGCCTCTCCTCCCAAAGGTACTTCTAAAGGTCAGACAGGACAAGCCAAGGATGATTTTAATAGCTCCAGATTGGCCTCGACAGCACTGGTACCCATTACTGAGAAGTCTGGTACGGAAGCCTCCATGGCCTTTGCCTTGATTCCACACCTGTTGTCACAGGAGGACAGCCATTTGCTCAATGTCAAACTTCACTCTCTTCACCTCACAGCCTGGCATATTCTGTTTTGAACCATAGAGGGTCTCAACTTCCACAACAAGTTTTGAATGTGATTTTGGAAGCTAGAAGGCCTAGTACAAGGAAAGTGTACGCAGATAAATGGAAGAGATTTTTATTTTGGAGTGCAGCAAAGGATTTTGATGTTTCTGAGCCTAATTTAAGTGTGGCTCTTCAATATCTTACTGAGTTACTGGACAAAGGTTTGTCCTTCTCTTCTATTAAGGTTCATGCTGCAGCAATTTCAGCTCACTATGACTGTGACCCACCATTGTTTTCTCATCCTTTGTTCAAGCAATTTCTTAGAGGGGCAAAGAATATAAGACCCCCACGTAGAGCTCCTACTCCTGCTTGGGATCTCAATTTTGTGTTGGAGAAACTCACTCTACAACCTTTTGAGCCTGCAGCTACTTCTGAGTTGAAATATTTATCATGGAAGACTGCCTTTTGTTGGCCATTACCTCTGCAAGAAGGGTTTCTGAATTACAGGCCCTTATGGCGGTTGAGCCTTTCTTGATTTTCCATAAGGATAGGGTATCTTTGCGTACTAATCCTTCCTTTATGCCTAAGGTGGTTTCTAGTGTGGCTTTAAACCAAACTATTCATTTGCCTACTTTTTATGCAAATCCCCAAAATAAAGGGGAAAAGATTTTGCACACTTTAGATGTACACAGGCAGTTGCGATATTATTTGGACAGAACTAAAGGGTTCAGGCAGTCTCAGCAGTTGTTTGTTTCTTTTGCTTTGAGTTCTCAGGGCAAGCCTGTGTCAAAACAAACTATTTCTAAGTGGATTGGGTTTTGCATTGCTTTCTGTTATTCCCATCATGGCAAGGAGATTCCAGCTGGGATTAAGCCTCATTCCACTAGGGCTACTGCCACTTCGACAGCTTTTTGAGGGAGTGGCAACCAAGGATATTTTGGAGGCAGCTACTTGGAGTTCAGTGCATACTTTCTCTAGGCATTATCACCTGCCACTTTACTCTAAATCCAGGGCTGGTTTTGCCACTGCTGTTTTGCAGGGCATTTTGGCAGCTCCTGCTTCCTTGTAGTTTGGCCATCCTCCCTTACCTCTGCTTTGGGATTCTACCCAAGTGTAAGGACTGCAGCAATGTGAGATGAAGAACATAGTACAGTTTTGTACCTACCATAAATGTAGATGGTCGAAGATCCACATTGCTGCAGTCCAATTTACCCTCCCTCCTTCCCCTCTGTAGTTAGAGGTGGTTGTGTGGGTTGGGTTGTAAATATTGTGTATATTGTATATATTGTACATATAATTAGTGCAAGGGTGGTTGGTTGTTTGTTTGCTGTCTTTTGGTTTTCACCTTTATTTTTAGGGTCTTCTGACATCTGGGGCAAGAAAAGAGTGAGGATATGACGTCGGTCATGCGCATTTGTACCCTGACGTCCTGATGTCAGTCAAATGCGCCTTGACCGACGTCAGCCTTATACTTTGATATTTGGGCCGACCGAGGACAGCGGACTACCCAAGTGTAAGGACTGCAGCAATGTGGATCTTCGAACATCTACATTTATGGTAGGTACAAAACTGTACTTTTTAAGGGAAAACCTTTTATCCTTGGTTCTGTTTTTTTTTTTCATTTGGATAATACTTTAAAAACTGTTCATATAAACTTATAAAGTTGCTAGACTAACAGGTGTTGCATTAACATGCATTTTTTCTAACAGCTATGAAGTCTGAAATCAAATTTCTGTCATTACTTAGTAACTTCAGTTCTCAATGATTTTCCAGAAAACCGCAAGTTTTATGAGGGACAAAGTATAAAGCAAAAAATGTGAACATTCTGAAATTTTGTACAGCTGGAAAATATTCTCTCGATTTTTGGTTTACGCCACTTCTGAATTAAATTTTTGTCTTGAGCACATACTATAGTACTTTCAACGGCCAGAATGTAATTCTGTACTTACACAAATCAGTGGCTATTTTGTTCGCCAAATAATGTGACACCTTACTTTTCAGAAAATACATACCACTGCAAACCTTCATATTTTATCAAATCAATATACATATATCAAACTATGTAGCAAGACATCCCCTTGTAGCCTGTGTCTGTTTAATAATCCCCGTGTAAAAACGTAATGTTATTCACGTGAGTTTTAGGTATATGTTTGCACATTGTTCTTGCATAATTGTCTGTACTTGCAGAATTTTCTTCAGGTCACCTAAAACTATTTGGTTCCTTAATTAGCAAACAGTCTCACCATTATTGCCAGTTGTCTCACCTTGTACAAATCTCTTTTAAGCTATGTTAAGTAGTGTGCCAGTGCTTAATCCAGCATGTGTGTGGAGACAGCAGGGGGTCCTTGAGCGGTTACTAGGATGTGGCAAGGGGAGGGCTAAGTGTAGCACATGACAAAGTCTTCAAGGGGGTATGTGTCATTATTTGTGCATGTGTCTGTGACCTGACTGGCCAGGATATGTAAGAACTGAATTGATCTTCATGGCATTATGGCCAAGCAGTGTGGCAACACTAACTGGAAAGCCAGTCCCATGCTGAGAAAAATGGATAACATGGAACTTGGTACCTTGTGAGCAGTTACTAGTAAAAGCTTGTCTGTGGTGTGTTAGCAGTTAAGGGGTCTGCTGGTGTTGTTTCATGTTGGAAAAACTATAACAACACACACAGCAGCTAAATGTAGCTGTGGAAATAAAGGTAGGTTAATATATTGTGCGTGTTAATCGCATGTGCCAGATGTGTGTGTATAGTCTTTAGTGTGAGAATGGGAGGAGATAAACTACTAGTCGAGTTGATTAATACGGGTAGCCAGAGGCTGGCTTATGCTGCCATGTATGCAATTACCTAGTGACATTTGGAAAATTTCAGTCAGATCAGATTATGCTTTATTTGAAGAGATGTGAAAGTACCAGCTTGCAAATATGTAGATCATGTAAATGTTTACAAGTTCTGTATCATGTTCAGTCTAGTATTGTGCAGGCTACTGAAAGAAGAGAGTAGTGCCGGCTTGTTATTTTATGATTTTACTTACCAGTACTCAAAACCATTAACTTGTAGATGCTGTTTTGCCTTTTCTTATCCTTTTGCTGTTTGTAATGTTGGAAGTTGCACATCACTTAAACTATATTTGTTCTCCTTGTTCATTTTTTGGATAGCTGCTGTCTTGCATAGTTTACTCAGAATCACATAAGTATAGCTGGAGCCTTCAGTGATTACAAATATGAGCCAGGTTTGTCAGTTAAGCAAAACAGTCAGTGTGTACATGCTAGAAGTGTGGTAGGGCAGAAAGTAGACTGCAGAGCGTTTTAAGTGCTTATTGCCTACTACTTCCCTTAATATGTTTTGTTAATGCTGTAATGAGACGTTGGTGTTTCTTTGAGAATGTATATTCTTAGTTAATGTTAAATTGGGGAACATTTTCACAATTATTTGAATGTTGGTAACCCACAACTCCATTGGAGTGGGTTTAGTCACATTATTATACATGCATATTTTATGTTGATTAGTGTCCATATTTTTGGCCATGTGTGTGTGTTTGTGTGTATGTATGTGTATATATATATATATGCATAGATTGTGTGTGTATATGTAACATATATATATATGTGTGTGTGTGTGTGTGTGTGTGTGTGTGTGTGTGTGTGTGTGTGTGTGTCTGTGTGTTTAAGATTGGTTATGAAAAAAACACAAAAACGTCAACAGCAAAAAAATCAATCACTGTATGCCAACAGACATACACACTAACACACACCATTGTCAACTTCACTTTCACTTGCACAAACAGAAGTCTTGCACACCAAATGAAACGCAGTTCACAAACCCGAAGCCAACATCAAATTAAACAAAGCATTCTTCACAAGTTCTGTACTTTTGCAGGAGAGCAGACCTCCTGCAGCCTTGACTTGGGGCAAACTACCACATCCCCAAACTTTACTTATACATACTCACACACATATATATGTGTATGTGTGTATGTATATGTGTATATATATATATATATATATATATATATATATATATATATATATACCAAATATTGACATTCACAGAGTCGACCACAAAATGTTGACTTTCCAAACATCGACACACAACAGCGCATATGCCAAGCAACAGTTTTGGCACATGGAAAACATTTAAAATATAATAAAATTTCATTTTTGAAGGGGGCTGCCCCCTTTCCCCTGCTAATAATATATCCTAGCTCTGAGATCACACAGTGTTGGGGAAATGACATATTTCTCTACCCCAAGAATTGTGCACTCTTGGCCACCTATTTACCATCTGTGTAGTTGATTAA
>NC_056727.1:454987055-455007055 GCF_019279795.1 Protopterus annectens | reverse complement strand
GCACAAAAGGAACGGTATGCTGCTGGGGATTGTAATGTTAGATGTCGAGAAGTGCAGTAAACATTGTATAATGAGAACACCATGATGTTCATAATTGTCTAGGTAACAGTACTATATAACAAGTGCTAAACCTAGAAATAAAATTAGTAGGAAGTGTTATAGCCCTTAAGATATATTAGAGCATGAACAGTTTTTTTATGCAGATTATTGTAGAGGCTTCATAGGAATATACAAGAGTCTAAATAATGTAACATCACGGAACCTGAGAAACATAGGAAGTTCATTTGAGGATGAATGGGACGTTTTCCAGTGGTAGCATAATTCCCTGCTGGCTGAATGTTTTGTTTCCATATGAAAACATCCACTAAGAAATTTCTGAAACTGCAGTGTACAGATGGGTTGGAAATAAGCCCAGATAATTATGTTGAAGAACATTGTCATTCTGAATGTTTTTATGTAATTATTTTGCAAAGGTTTGCTTTTTCCTTTGTCTTTGTAGCCTACATATTCCAGTAAGTAGGTAAAAGATTTTTTTTTCCACAAACAGGAATAAATGTCATTATTACATGAACCAAAATATTTTTCATACTACCTACTAGTTTTCACTTTTACACTTCCAAAACATTATGACCCAGTGTGAATCATTGCAAGAAAGATACATTTTCAGAAGAATAAAAAAATTAGTAATGCCTGACAAGGATTTGTTATGTAAGAAAAATAATCAGATTACATCCTTGTTATGCTGTTTTATTTTCCAGTGCTGTAACTTAAAAGTGAAATTCAGTTGTATGAATACAGTAAATCAAAAATAGACAGATGAAATACGTATGTTACAAGCTGCCTAACTGAAAAGAAGTGCATAAACATGGATGAAGCTCATGGTAACCTGACCAGAAAAACAACCAAAAAAAAAAAGTTCAGTTAGAGAAGCAACCAATGGCATTGAACCAAAGAGAAAAAAGCACATGAAATTCAGAAACCATATTTTTTCAAAAATTAATGCACCCTATAGTCTTCATAGAAAGTTGTACCAGGAAATTTTACTTCTCATGGTTTATGCAGATAGTTATAACATTGAGAGAATATCATTGTATATTCATTGGTATCATTTTTGCATTGTGTTGCAAGATGCACACAGATATTGAAAAGTACTGAATATATTCCCAATGTTTATTATGATGTGGTATTGTTTAGATGGTGTGGTACTTGTTTTTTATAGTAATAAAACTTTTAACTTAGTAAAACATAAAGTAAACATCTATACAAAGCAAATATGAATAAGATTTTTTTTAAGGGACTGATGATCTCTGGATGTGTTTATACCACATATTGTACCAGAGACCTAAAGAAAAAGTAGTTGGTTTATTTTAGTGGGACTGTATGCCATCCCTTTGTTATTTATTAATTTTTTTCAGGGCTTAGATTTTATTTGATCTGGTTTTTCCCTTGGTCATCCAATGCACTTTGTTCCCAAGTGCAATTTGGATCAGGTGAATTTCTTCAACTTAGTGGCGCTCTGGGCAAGTTCATCTTAGTGAACTTTAGTTTGGATTTTCCTTTTAATGTAGTGATTATCATTTTCTTATCCAGTTTGCAGTTTATTGTAGTTGTTTTCATATTTCCTCTTTGTTAGTGATGATTATACCTAATATTAATTTTAATGTAACTTAAATTTTGCTGAAACATTTTCCCCAAAATCCTTATTGCATAATGTAATACTACTAATTTTGTCATCCATTTCAGATGTAATAAATCTACTTTATCTCTGTCCCTTGTCATTTTATAATGCTTAAGTGAGGACTACTTGTGAACTTATTCTGCACATTTTGGTGAGCAGGGATGTGAAAACAAAGGAATCCTCATGCCATTTAGATAAGACAGTTCCTTCAAAGATAAATCTGTTCTATAATTTTTAGCGTGGATAAGGTAGTGCCAGCACCATGACTGAGGATATTTGGTATTTCTTCTGAGTTGGAGTGTTCAGTTGTGCTACCACTTCCTTCTCTTATGGTCTGTTGACACATTGGAAAAACAGCTAAAGGAAAATCACTGCTGAGGAAGGTAGTATTGTGTTTGATGACAAATATCATGCTGGACATGGGACTTGAAAATAATTTTTTCTGGATGTCTGTTGTGGAAAACAATGGACGAGTAAAGCTACTTCCATGGTAGAGAAGTTTGTCGATATAGTAAACTCTAGGTAACTGGCACCCATGGGGATTAGTAGATACCGGGTAATTGTAGCTTCTGTTTGCTTGAGAGTTGCTATTAAAAATAGGCCTAATACTGTACCCTATACTATTGGTTTGGTTTGACTTGTTCTTAGATTGGGAAGAGAGGACATTTATTCCTAACTTCCTTTTAAAATTCGGGGGGGGGGGGGTAGAAAGTGCAACACATGAAAATTGTACTGTATTTCTTCGAATTTTTTTTTTTTTTTTCTGGTTGCTTGAGAGTTCTGGTTGCTTGAGTTCTGGTTAACTGAAAGTTTACTGTAGTTCACCTGTAGCGTGTAGTGTCCGTTTGGCTAATTTCCTTGTGATGGAAGTGCTGTCACATTCTTCTTTGAACAGTGTTGTAGTTCTAGTTTCTAGCACTTGGAGTAAATGAGTAAATGAAAAGGCCGTCTTAATGGCTTTATGGTAATGCTTTCAAGTAGCATCCCACTATACCTTGAGAGGGTTGAGACATGGTTGTTATGTGGGTGTGGTGTGAGTAGGGTAGGAAGCACTCCTTCTCCTTAATGAAACTCAAAAAAAGAAGTCCAGATAACATAATAAAGAAGTTGCAGGCAGAGTTCAAGATTGAAGTTAGACATTGGCCATGTTGTTATGAAAGTGTGTTTACAAGGCTTCTTATGTCACCAGGTAAGGAAAACAAGTGAATGAATGACTAATTTTTAAAGGAGTCAGCTTGGCTGCTGTGATAGGTCAGAAGTATAGCTGGTTCAACCAGCGCCCTGGGCCAGTACTATGAACCAGTGCCCCACCCCCTTAGTTCTTCAAGTGAAGAGCAAAAAAAAAAAGCATTTCACAATAATAAGCAGTCACTACATTGTAAGCGATCTGCTTATTATAATTACATTTACACCCCTTCCAGCACTTCCATTGAAGAACAGAAAGTAAAACAGACCAGATGCAAGTCCATCCTGCTGCAGCCATTCATGTCTTGTGCCCTGCCCCCAGCCCTCCTTAAATATATTTTATTAAAAAAATAAATAGTTGAGAAAGCCTACGGGTGAAAGCGCTACTCCTTCATTAAATATTTTTTGGTCTACAGGCTGTTGCTGCATTTACCTATACGAAGTTTTTATTACGTTTATAATTGCCTACTATTGCTTCTTTAGACTACTGTCTACTGTTGCTTTAGACAGTTGCGGATATTACGACTGTTTTTGGTACCAACTTGATCTGCACTGCTGCTTACATTGGATATTGGTATGAATATTTGTTTTGAGTGACATTACATTGCAGCACCACCTTCCTTTGGGTTCCGTTTATGCCATTGACTGCTTTCATTTATTTCTAAAAAAATAAATAAATAAACATTTCTTTTTAAACTGTAGCAAGCTGCTGGTTACAAATGTAGCAAACAGCTGCCACAGTTTACACCCTGTCTACATGAAGCGCTGTGGCACTCATGTTTTAGTTTAAAAAAAAAAAAAAAAAAAATATGTTGCTACAGTTTATACCCTGCCTGCACAGAGCAGGTTTTCATTAAAAAATCTTTTATAAACTTTACTGTAGTAAAATGTTTGATACAGTTCAGACCACACACGGACCTCTACAGTGCTAAGGTTTGATTGCAAATGCAGTACTGGCTTTTAAAAGTGGGTATTGTATTAAAGAAAGACTGGGATCCGCTGATTGCATGCTCCTAACAGTATGCGCCTAGGGCATTTACCAATATCGCCCTGCCCTAGCTATGCTACTGCATAGGATAAAGCAGAAGGCTCCGGCTAGTACTGCATCTCATTGTATTTCTAACAGTACAACAGACAGCATGATCAGCTGAGCTAGGCTAGTCTCTGCAGTGTAATTTGGCTATGTGGTAGATGGTATTAGATGACAGCAAGTCCACTTTTAGAAAAAAAATGGAAAATCATATATATATATTCATACTATTTTAATAATGTTGTTATAAACCACAGTAGACAGACATAATTACTTCATCATTTTTATAACTAGACAGCAGATTATTATTAACAGAATAGTAGTTATCCTTGGCCATGATTGTGACATTTCTTTCAAAATTGATAGCTATGGATCATTGCGGTTTTGAAGAGGGGAGGCAAACATTTATACTGAATACTCTAGCCACTGGACAGACAGGACCTAGACTGTTTCATAAGTTTCATAACTTTATAGGACTGTGTTCACTGGCCAGAGGGCCATTCAAAGAACATTTTAAACATCTGCTGACCAAATAGGTGTAATGAAAGTACAAAAGTACACCAAAAAAGCACAAGGCTGTTCTAACACCATCATTTATTCCAAGAACACTTCATTCATCTGCTACTTCGGCCTCTCGCCTTCACAGGATAATTTCCTTCTAGCAAAAGGTGTCTGTTATACAGGTAAGACCCAGTTAACAGAAATGTAATTGAATAATTGATTTCTATCAATTAATCATGATAACTTTAAAGTGTTTATATTATGTTCTAAGTGACATTATAATAAATAACATTGTAAATACAGAGTTATTAAAAAATAGTACATTTTTTACAAAACATTCCTGTTGCAATTGCTATTATTAACCAACTTTCTTAAATTAAAAAGTTAACTTCCATAAAGACCTCTAGGGTATACAGTTTTATAATTTAATATCATTTTACTCTACAGTTCATTCAATTTCCTAACAAAATCACCTCCTCTAGATAAATACGGTTGGACTAACACACTAAAAAAGAAACAAGCATCTGAACCATTATGAACATTATGGAAATGCTCTGCCACAGGACTGTTTAGATTATAATTCCTGATGTCTCTCAAATGTTCCAAAATAGGTATCTTGACCTTCAGTTTGGTCTGCCCCACATACCATTTAGTTATATTGCACCCACAACCAATAATAAACGCAACATTACATGACTCACAATCAAACATTTCTCTGGAAATAAAATTCCTACCGTTGATTTTAGTACCCGTCAAATTCCTAACCCTCAAACAAACCTTGCAATGTCCACAAGCAAATGAGCCCTTTCTTTCAAAAGCTGTCAT
The DNA here is from genome assembly GCF_019279795.1 of Protopterus annectens. Taxonomy (NCBI): domain Eukaryota; kingdom Metazoa; phylum Chordata; order Ceratodontiformes; family Protopteridae; genus Protopterus; species Protopterus annectens. Next base: position 455,001,836 of record NC_056727.1, on the reverse strand, counting down.
TGATAGCGTTGGCCTAAAGTTCAAAATTTCCTTCAAATTATTGTATCTGCCATAAGAAAATGTGGTGTGTTTAGGAAAAAATTCCCCTCTCACATCATCTTCACATACCACATGCCATAAGCCCCTAAATAAAATTTCCAAGATATTTGAAAAGGTGAATATTTAGTAACAAAAAACGACTTTTTTATCATCAGACTGACCTACCACAAGTCCTTTGAACTGCCTATTCCACTGTCTTTCTTCTTTCTTTCCTCCCATTTTATCCATATTCTTTCTAGCCTCATTTAATATACCCACTGAATATCCACGAGCCAATAATCTTCACTTCACCTCATTTAATCCCTCTTCATTAAATTTCTCCTCAGAAGTGTTGAGAAAAATCCTCCTAAACTCCATATAAGGAGGAGAGTTAATTTAAATGAGGGGGGTGCATACTGGTAGTTTGTAGAAACTTGATAACTGCTGTCTTTTTCCTAATTCTAATAATGTACAGTAAATGATACTATAATCTTGGGATAATATGAGTGATATACCACATAAAGAACCTTTACAGAACTTTTACAGACTTTAACCTGGAAGTGTATACCCCCTGTGCTTATGAGTCAAGTGTTATCACTATTTTCAAGATGTAATAATGCTTTGAGAAAGTCATCATTAAATGCTTTGGAAGCTATGATTGCCTTGCCTCAAAAATATATATGGTGTATGGCAAACAAATTTCAGGTAATTGCACCTTCTGCTGTAAACCACACGTTCTTTGTTTGTTCACTCAGCCTTCTAAAATTCCCAGGCTGCTAACCTTATCCACCTTCTAATCTTCTCCATATAGGACAGGTAGCTTACATCCTTCTTCGCTGGGAATTGTTGATTGATGGCTTAGTGTCTGTTATACCAAAAGTGCATTAGTTCTGGTTTAAGCACTTGGGCTTCAGGAGAGTTATTCTACATTAAGAAGGTTTGTGGTCTGCACTCTTGTGGGAGAAGAGGCTGGATTCTGCCCTTCTGAGCTGGGAATTTCTGGTCACAGGCTTATTGTGCCTGCTTATTTGAACTGTTTCTTTCTGAAATTGGTGCACCTTGTTGCTGTAGCATAGACCAGATTCAGGCCTGAGAATCATCTAGCTTTGTTTGTATAACTTGAGCACTGATCCAGGCCATCTTTTTTGGAGAAGGTTCCCCTGCACCCTAGTAGCGGGAGTGTGCAGTTAGAACTTGTCTGATTGAAGACTGCTGGAACAGGGCTCAGTTTTGAGATTTTTTCTGGTTAATTGGGTAACTTGTTTAAATCAGTTTGTTCATTTTCTATTGTTTTATATATGTATATATATATATATATATGTGTGTGTGTATGTATGTATGTATGTATGTATATATATATATATATATATATATATATATATATAATTGCACTTTATTCATCTGCTTTTACTGTATTTGTGTTTCTTCCTACTTTATTACTAGGGGCATTGACTACAACTCTGAACTGAGATATATAACAGTAAGCATCCTTTTCTGTGCATTTAAAGTGTTTTTTTTTTATTGTATCCCCTTTATTTTCTGGAAAATAAATAAATAAATAAATAAATGTACTTGTTTCCCGCCTTTCCAAGCTAATATAGTCCAGTTTTCAGGTTCGTGCTGAATTCAGGGCTGTGTTACAAATCTCTGTGTTTGCCCATACCTTACTTGGATAGAAGGAAGTCTCTCTGTTTACCTGTGAGAGAGGGGAGCTTTGAGCAGCCTATCTGTACCTGAAGGAGTGGTTTCAACCTAGAAATTAGTAGTTTATTGGCCATTTTGGGCTAATTTCTATCTCTTTCATTTCCCCTACTATAAAAACTGCATTTGCCAAGTTTTGCGCACCGGGCCACACTGGTTAGCTAGGGTATAACTATTCCCGGCTCCACAAAGTGTCCTCTTCAATTTTTCCCTTGGAACTAGACAAACTTCCAACTTAAGCACTCAAGCCATTCATTTCTCAGCCCTGCACTTGCTCAAAACTTATAGCAAGCGCTTATAAACCCTAGCACTAGACCCCCATATACTGTACAGAAGGACAAGGCTCTCTATTCGACCTTAGCAGCTACTCAGTAAAACAGTTCACTGTACCTATCCAGGCATGTCCAAAGGGCAGTTTCAGGTGTACTCTCCAGTCCAACTGGTGCATCTGGGCATTTTGAGGCAATGTTACAACTGCCTCATTTACACAGACAACCCTCTCCTCCTACCACCAAACACTAATACTTGCGAGAGATGCAATTATACAGCCAAACTGGAGGCTAAGCTCTCTCAACCCAAGACTGGATCAGACAGTCAAGAGGAGAAGGGAAATACTTGCATCACACCACCAGTCTCACATAGACCCATTAAACCTGTACCGGCAAAAAACACACATAAATACACTAAAACATACTCAGAGGCTCTAAATAAAAATCTGCAAAAGCAACAGAGACCTCCAAAGGAGACATCCAAGCAACCTCCACCCCCCAAAACAAACCATGAAACACATACTTCACAAAACCAGCATGCCACACAGTCACAGCCCTTAAGGCAAAATAACATACTCAACATACTAGTAGTAGGTGACTCTATAGGCAGGCACACTGACGTCCCACTCACTAGGCTGAATAAGGAGAAGGTAACTGTTAGCTGCCTGTTGGGTGCCAGGATCCGCCACATAATGCAAGCACTCAGGTCACTCCAGAACAAGTACAAATACGACTCTGTCATTGTACATGTTGGTGTGAATGACCTGAGCCGTACCTCCCTGGAATACATGGAGAGACATGGAAGAGCTCTCTGATCACGTAGCCCAGGCTGGTATGACCCTGACCCTGAGTAGCATCCTGCCCTCACCAAGAATGATACAACGGTATAAAGAAAAAATTCTCAATTTCAACAACTGGCTAAGTTTACGGTGTCATTCAATGGGGATCCAGTGTCTGTCCACCTGGGATGACATGCTCGACAAGCCAGGCTGCTTCGCTAGAGACTGCTTGCACCTGTCACCTTTAGGCTTTCAAATACTGGCCAAGGCTCTTGCCACCCCCATAGTGCCTTTTTTAGGCAAAGCTCAAAAGACATACCCACCACCGTAAATAGCACAAGTAACAAAAATCTGAGGGTAATGCTACTCAATGCCAGAAGTCTAAACCTCAAAATGCACGCACTTGAGGCACTCCTCAGTGTGGAGAAAATCGATATATGTGCAGTAACAGAAACCTGGTTTAAGGCTCCAGAGAGCACCCCAGCACTACCAGGCTACAACTCATACCATACATTTCGGCCACAGAACCCGGACCGTAATACAAAAGGTGGGGGAGTATCCATATTCATCAAGGATACACACACCTCCAGGTTAGTGGCACAGCACGATGCTTCAGAGATCATCCACGTGCAACTAACAATGGGCAAAACTGCAATTCAAATTGTAGCTTGCTACAGATCACCCACCATGTCCCAGGACCCCCATTCCACATTTCTGGAAATGCTGGGAAACATAAAGGTCCTACCAAACACCCTAATATTGGGTGATTTCAACTACCCAAACATTAACTGGGAGAACTACTCAAGTACTAACTCCCTTGCCTAACATTTCCTAGAATTTATAAACTCAAACGCTCTTGATCAACTGGTCAACACTCCCACCAGAGGTGACAACATATTGGACCTGGTCATCACCAACATGGGTGACCGGTGTTCCACACCAGAGGTCAACCCCTCGCTGGTTAGATCTGACCATAAACAAATCACTTCAGATATCCACTTTCCGCCCACACCCCCAGACAAGGAAACCACCATGAAAAACTCTTCAGAAGCAAACTTGATATTACTTAAGACCGAGGTGGAAAGTTTCAAAGCCCCCATGCTAAAGGATAAAGCTGTCCAAGCTGCAAAATTCTTTACTAATGCATTTTACGGGCACCTAAAAGAATGCATGGATCGTGCTATCCCAAGCAAAACCAAGACTCACTCCTCCAAGAAAAGGAAACCAGTCTGGTGGACCCCTACCATAAAGAAGCTATACAATAGAAGGAGGAAACTAGTACAGAAAAGAGTAAAATCCCAAGAAGGGAAGACATCCCTGATCAGTATCAGCAAGAAACTACGATCCCTCATAAAATTGTCCAAGGCGAGCTTCAAAAGAAAACTTGCCAAGGACTCCAAAGATAACCACAAGGCATTCTTTAGCTATGTCAAGAATCTAAGTGGCAATGCTCAGATCTGCTCGGAGTTAATGCAGAATGGCACAAAATACACTGAACCAACCAATATTGCCAACATCCTGGCAGACAGGTTCAGTGCAAACTTTACCCCCCTCTCACCCCCAAAAGGGCCCATAACCATACCAGAAGAATGTAGAGCCCCCTGAAATCACAGGTACTCAGGTTAAAACAGCCCTCTCCAAAGCCATAAACATAGCATCAATGGGACCGGACAGTGTCCCTGGCTGCGTCCTACACAAGCTCAAAGACGAACTAACCCCTCACCTAAACACACTGTTCAAACTCAGCCTCTCCACCGGCTACGTACAGATAGAGTGGCGCACAGGAACGGTTATTCCACTCCACAAAGGTGGAGCCACAACAGACCCCGGGGACTATCGCCCTATAAGCCTGACTAGCTTGGTCTGCAAGGCTGTGGAGCGCATCATCATGGAACTTATTAACAGAGACATTGAGAACCTCCAAACACTGGACCCTACCCAGTTCGGCTTTGTTAAGGTCAGATCATGCCTCCTAAACCTGATGGACTTCTTTGAGGCAGTTACCAAGGCTATAGATGAGGGAAAGGTGGTACACACAGCATACCTAGACCTCGCAAAGGCCTTTGACACCATTCCCCATTCTGGTATTATAGACAACCTCACCAGCCTGAACATAAATCCCTATGTCACAAGATGGGTTGCCAGTTGGCTCATGGACGGAACCCACATGGTGAGAGTTGCGGGAGCTAGGTCTGACTCTAAACCGATTACAAGTGGCATTCCCCAGGGCTCAGTTCTAGGACCCCTCCTGTTCGGCATATACTTCTCCGAGGTACAGGCAAGCACAGGAGGACTATGGCTGACCAAGTTCACGGACGACTGCAAACTAGGGGCTATAATTGACTCTCCTGCTGACACAGACATCCTCCAAAAGGGTCTCGGATACCTGGTGTCAAAATCATGGCCTCAAGCTAAATGCTAAAAAGTGCATAGTCATCCCCTTTGGAAAAAATGTACATACAAACTACCACATAGGTGGAAGCCCCCTAAATACAGAAAACGTATTAAGGGATCTGGGGACCCAAGTAGATAGTAATCTCTCCTTTGATAGTCACATTGCCAAAGTGGTTAGGAAATCCTTCTATGTGGCCCACCTAATCACAAAAGGGTTTGCATCCAGTTCAAAAGAGGTCATTGTGCCCCTCTACTCATCACTCATTAAGACCCATCATAGAGTACAGTTCCACATTTGGGATGTACCTTACAAGACACCTACAACAGCTGGAAAGACCACAGAAGTACTTCACCAAGAGGATCACTGGCCTCAAACAGATGCCCTTTGCAGCTTGACTGAAGAAACTCCAGCTGTACTCGGTTGCATACCACCTACTCAGAGGTGATCTCTGCCTGACATATAAGGCCATGTCCAACCCAGAATTAATGGACATGTTCCACCTAAAGAAAACCATATCCCCTCGAGCCACAAGCTGTAGGGATCTAAACCTTACCACAACAATAAATAGGACGTGCTAGAGGGATAGATTCCTGTCCCAGAGACTTCCCATGCTTTGGAACAAGATTCCAATCTACATTAGGCAGAGCTCCTCGCTAACACTCTTCAAGATAAACCTTGACGAGTGGAATGGAAACAGAAAGTTTACCCCAGGGATCACTTCAGTGGCGCTGCTGGACAGAGGCACAGGGAACTAATCTAAGGGGGCGGCGAAAGCCAACACATTCTAGCTAGGCTTATAAATGCCTTTGGGCAGATAGCCTAGTACCTACCTATGAACCTATAATCTGGAATGGACTGGTTCTTTTCTGCTGTATAAAGAAACCAAATCTCTAAATGATCCAGGCTGCTGTGTTCAGGCTTTTCAAAGGTCTTTTTAAACAATTTGACTAAATTCTAGGTGAACTGTAAACATTTCAGTGATTAGTGATGATTATTGTACTTAGGTAAACTAGGAAAGGCAAAAATTACTTTTTCTCAGGTGACTGGTTTGTATTGCTTTTTTATGGTCTAGATTCTTCATAATGCCTTATTTTCTTAAAGTAATTGTGGCTTCAAACGCCAAGTGTCCCTTCAACTAACATCTCACTGGCTTTGTTTTGTTGTAAGCATGTAAATTCACAATCTTTTCTGTATTAATTGTGGATTGTGTTTACTTGTGACTGTTTTAATTATGTGTAAAACTGCAGTTGTTCTCTTAAAAGTATACTTAATAGGCTGGCTGAAACTGTTTTCACACAAAAACAAGATTACCATGATTCTTAAGTTAGCTGTACTGCATATGTGTAAGACCACCAGACCACAGCATCCTGTTGATCTTTTTGTCTGTCGTATAATTTTGTTGAAATCCTTATCGCATTTCTCGTAGCTTAAAGGACAGATCAGACTTTATACACGTGTGTGACTTTGTTTTATGATGGATTTTTTTTTTTAACTCTGAGCCCTTCATGTTGTTTAGAGCTGAATGTACAACTTGACACAGTGGACAGAAGTAGCCTGCTGATCTTGAAGTGCATGTTTGTAATAACCTAAGGTTTTGCTGCCCATTTGCTTTTATAGCTTAATTAAGTTCTTCCCTCATTTAATTAATCGTACCTACAACAGGGTGAAATTTAAAGATGTTCTTCGGGTTTCACTGTTGCAGTCATTACATTTGGGTAATCTTCTGGCAGGTTGCCCTCAGTCGGCCTGATTAACAAAGTCTTGGGTCCTGCGTTGGTTGCTGTCCCTTCTTCCATGACGTCAGGTCATCAGGGGTATAAAACATGCAGTCAACGTCATTACATCAGTCTTTCTTGCCGTGCGGTGCCCGAAGCAGAAGCAGTTCGCAAGTGCCGGTCGGCCGACTCCTGAAATTTTCGTTTTCGAGTTTCAGAACCGAAGTCTTCAACTTAAAGCTAAGTACCCCATTGGGGAAACTTTTTCTTGCTCCTTACCGATGTCAGTAAAAGTTAATAATTGCATTACTTGTGGAAAGCAAATACCTCATAAAGATTTTCATCTGTACTGTATTCCTTGCCTAGGCCCTGACCATGGCGTACCTTGCTGTCGGTTTTGTGCTTTATTTAATCAGCGCACTATCCGTCATTGGTACATTTTTGCCTCTAAATATTTTGTTTCTCGGTTTAATTATCCAGAAATGACGTCGGTTAGCCATCCGACTACCGGAATTTCTAAAAAATGCAAAGATAAAGACAGAGACAGGCCATTGAGGTCCAAAACTGCTGATGACGCTTCTCCTACACCAGTTGCCAGTTCACCGGTACTCAGTGAGGTGCTTTCGCAGCCCCTGATACCCGCTACATCTGACTCGCAGGCCTCTATTGAGACCCATTCAGAGTCCGGTATGCCGCAAGATACTTCACCTATGGAACCCGCGGATGTCTCTACCTTGGATGGGTCCAGAGCCACCGTGCAGGCACCGGCTTCTGAGGGTGTATTCAGGCCTACAGACTTGCATATTAAACCAACTCCACCTTCAATACTAAGGCCTAAATCTTGATCTATGTCGAAAAAAATGACGCCCAGGCCACATGTTCAGGCCCCTATGCCTAAGAAACAAATGATCAAAATGGCTGAAGATCTAATTACTCTAATCAGGGGTAGTCACCCCCCCCCCCTTCTAAGAGGCCTAGGACTGAGCTTGGCTTTGAATTTTCTGATCAGGTCTCTGTTTCTTCTGACTCTTCTAATGACCTGGATTTGTCCATACCTACTTACAAGGATTCTGATGCAGAGGATTCCATTCCCTCTGCCCCCCCCCCCCCCGAGAATTTTTCTTTTGGTGAAACATTACATGCGTTAAGGGAGCATTTCCAATGGGAAAGTCAGGAATTCTCTGATTCAAAAAAGAGGCTTAGGGATTTTCTTCTTTTACCTCAGCATAGGCCTTTGGCTATACCTCCTGTACTAGACATTGTTGATGATGTATTTTCGGAATCTAGTATGGCCCCTGATTCCCTGCCTCCAGCTCCTAGTAAACCTGACAGATACTACAATGTTCCTGAGTCCCACAGGTTCCTTTTCAAAAATCCTGTTGCAGATCCTGAAACCATTTCTCAGGGGCAATAGAAACAGATGCAGCTGCACCGCTGAATGGATCTCCGGTCAAAACAACATCAATGGAAAAAAGAAAAACGAGATCTAACCACGATGTATATTCCAAAAAGAAGCTGATAATCCAAACACGATGTAAAGTAGAAAACTTTTTATTTCAGCAAAGACAGATAAAAATGAATGAGCGCTTTCGCGTAGTGTGTCCTACACTTCATCAGATGACAATACACAAAATGCATACGTTTAAATATAACCATGCGCGGGAAAACCAATTAATTATCTAATAATTAGTACTAAAAAACAGCTGACATTCATTATACAGGCTTACTAGTTCACTGAATGACTTCATCTATATGACGAATAAACAATAAAATAAAACGTAGAAAAAAACCAACAGTGATTCACTACTTAAAATAAAACATAACATATAAACTGTGAATCATAAAATATGAACTAAATACAAATGTTTAGCCCTACATAAAACAGCAACAGACCTAATATGTGTTACATATTGATAGCATAACTTTAAAATATCATAACTTTAAAAATATATATTTCATCAAAGTTGTGAAATATATTGTTATTTAATGTATGTAACTAACCTGAATGCCTCAATGAATAAATATATAGATATAAAATCTTAACTAAAAATTTTTGAATATTTACATAATGAATTTGTATGGATAGTTCATGCATCCTGGAGCAAAGCATTCTTCTAATATATATTTAAAAAGAGATGTCAAAGACGTCTACGTTCAAGAATGGGTTTGATAGATAAATAATTGTTCAGACCCGGAGGTAAATGAGCACTAAGCTTTAGAATCCATTTCAACTCCACAGAAGACAGGTCATTATCTAAATCTCCACCCCTTGGATTTATTCTTACCACTTGTAAAACTCTAAAACAAAAAGTATGAGAAGGATATTCTAATACATGTTTGGCTAATGCATTAGCCTCATTACCTTTACGTATATCGTAAAGGTGATTATAAATCCTGTCTTGTAGTCTCCTTTTAGTCAAGCCTACATAAAAGGCTTGGCAGAAAGTACAGGTGGCAAGGTAGATGAGGTTCCTCGTGTTGCAAGTGGCATAAAAATTGGGAGTGAACTCAAAATTAATAATGGGATACTTAAAGATTTGGGTTCTGGTAATGTTTCTCAGGGGCCTAAGGGCATTAAGGCTTCTACTGCTAAAAATCCTACCCCTTATGATAGAGACTCCAGGGCGCTGGATAGATGGGGTAAAAAGGTTTATACTTCTGCAACCTTGGCAATCAGGGCTTTAAACTGCCAATTTCAAATGTTAAAATATCAACAGCATATTATTGGACTGCTTAAACAGAAAATTATGTTGATTTCTGACTGTGTGGAAAATAAAGATTTACAGGATTTATTGCATTCTGCTGAACAAGTTGGAAAACATACTTTGCAAAGTGGTTTTGATTCTTTAGAGGCCTCTTGCAGGGCTGCTGTTACTGGGTCTGTGCTTAGAAGGCATGCTTTGCTTAAGGAGCAATCTCTGCCTGATCATGTTAAAGCAAAATTGTTGGATGCTCCTTTAAATCAGGACCACCTGTTTGGCAATAAGACTGAAGAAGTTTTAAAAGAGATGGAAGATAAAGTTAAATCTATGCAAACTGTAAAATATTTCTTACAAGTGCAACCTCCAAGATTTAGTAGGCACTGGCCTACTAAGAATTGGTCCTTTCCAGCTCCTTCCAGATCCTCTCAAGCTAAATCCAGGCACACCAAAAGCACCAGGTTTCAGTCCCAGGGGACTCTCAGAACTAAGCAATGAGAGGCCTCCACTTCCAAATCTGGAAATAACAAGACACCCCCTATGGTAAACAGTCTCAGTGACTTTCCTTTAAAATTACCAAGCACTTACCTTTTAGCCATCCCTTTGGGGGGAAAGATTGCTCTTCATGCAAAAAACTGGGAAATCATAACCTAGGACAAATGGGTTTTAAATATAGTGTCCCAGGGATACAGATTTCATTTCCACACGTTGCCAACACCAAACAGGTGGCCAGACCTGCCCCCAAATCAGTGGGCAGAGGCTCAAAAACATGTACTTTCCCTCTTAAACATGGGGGCTATTCAACCGGTACCAGAATGGGAAAAGGGACACGGTTTCTATTCCAGGCTTTTCCTGGTACCCAGAAAGGACAAATCATGGCATCCAATTCTGGACCTTTCTACTCTAAACACCTTTCTGGACATTCCAAAATTCAAGATGCTGATTCTTCACCAGTTACTTCCTATGCTAGGCAAAGATGCCTGGTTGGTAACTCTAGATTTAAAAGACGCATACCTGCACATCCCAATCAGGGAATCTTGCAGAAGATACCTACGCTTCAAAGCAGGCTACTTGCATTATCAGTTCTCTGCACTGTCCTTTGGCTTGTCTACTGCGCCCAGGGTATTCACAAAGTACCTGGCTCCAGTAATTGCATTTTGCAGGCAAAGAAATATTCAAATATACCCATACCTGGACGATTGTCTGGCAGAAAATCAGGGCATTCTTCTAAATCATCTGGCGTATGTAAAAAACATAACTTGTCTGGGGTACACCATAAACGAAAAAAAATCACAACTGGTGCCCTCTCAACAGATTACATTCCTGGGTGCAAGGTTGAATACAACTGCCCAGATGGCTTTCCTCACCCCAGAGAAGCAAATTTATTTGGTAACTTACTTCAAAAACAAAAACCCTGCTATCTGCAAGACAAATACTGCAAGCCTTGGGGTTCATGGCCTCTTGCATTCTTCTAATTCCATATGCAAGGCTGCATATGAGGAAACTACAGTGGTACTAAAAAAGTCTATGGAGTCAACATTGTCACAGCCTGGAAACAATGATTCCTATCATACCTTGCCTACGCATGGAGTTCCTATGGTGGGCACAGGCCTGCCACCAAAACAAGGGACTGCCATTCACACTATCCCCTGCCTCCCAAACCCTAACTACAGATGCATCGGATTATGCATGGGGGGCTCATCTGGCAGGGAAGTGCATTCAGGGTAAATGGAACCGACTTCAAATGCACCTACATATCAATCAAAAAGAAATGTTAGCTGTACAGAATGCACTGACAGCCTCCAAGGACTACATTCTTCCAGGACAACTAATGGTAAAGATGGACAACACTACAGTTATGTGGTACATAAACAAGCAGGGGGGTGCACATTCCTACCCCCTCTGCAGACTAGCCATGGCATTGTGGAACATAGCCTTGAGCTACCAAGTGCACCTACCAGCTCAATTACTGCCAGGAAAATTGAATACACTGGCAGATGGACTAAGCAGAAATCTCATGAACCCACACAAGTGGAAACTGGAACCATGGATTTTCAACATGTTGACAAGCAAATGGGGGAGCCCAGACATAGATCTATTTGCCTCCCCCAGAACTACCAGTTGGACAAATTTTGCACAAGGACTCCCCACAAAAAAGCCTGGAAGGTGGGTGCTCTGTCCTTCAGCTGGAAAAACCTATCACTCTACGCCTTTCCCCCTCTGCCTCTACTCTGCAAAGTTCTGCTAAAAGTCAACCAGGACAGACCAAGAATGATTTTGATTGCTCCAGACTGGCCACGCCAACACTGGTACCCGCTCCTGCGCAGTGTGTCACAAATATCTCCATGGCTCAGACACCTTCCTTGCTGTTTCAGCAGGAGAACCAAATTCTGTACCATCAGCTTCCAGCATTGAACCTTGCAGCTTAGCTAATCACTTAAATTCACCCTTAGCATCCCTCAGCAAACCTGTGATGGATATCATCTTGGAGGCGAGAAGACCTAGTACTAGAAAATCTTATGATGACAAATGGAAAATATTCTGTGCCTGGAATCAATCTTTAAGGATGAGCACAGCAGTGCCCAATTTACCTCAGATTTTGCAATACTTAACTGAGATGCTTCATAAGGGCCTGTCTTTCTCCTCTATTAAAATTCACGCTTCAGCTATTTCAGCTCACTATAACACAGAACCACCCCTCTTTTCTCATCCCCTGCTCAAGCCGTATCTCAGAGGGGCAAAGAACTTGAGACCACCCAGGAGAGCTCCTACTCCTGCCTGGGACCTTAACTTTGTTTTGGAGAAACTCACTCTACCTCCTTTCGAGCCTGCTGCTACTGCAGACTTGAAATTTATTTCTTGGAAAACAGCCTTCCTTTTAGCAATCACTTCAGCTAGAAGGATATCTGAATTACAGGCCCTTATGGCAGTGGAGCCTTTCATCATCTTTCATTCGGACAGGGTATCTCTGAGGACCAATCCATCCTTCATGCCCAAGGTGGTTTCCACTGTGGCTCTAAATCAGTCCATTTATTTGCCAACCTTCTTTCCCAATCCACAGAACTAAGGGGAACGGATTCTGCATTCCCTGGATATGCACAGGCAACTTAGATTCTTCTTGGACATAACTAAAATTTGAAGAACATCTGATCAATTGCTAGTAGCATTTGCTGGTGGGGCAGAGGGGAAGGCTATTTCAAAACAAACCATTTCTAAATGGATAAGCTATTGCATTCATTTCTGCTATAAGCACCATGGAAAACCTGTCCCCCAGGGGATCAGATCTCACTCCACCAAGGCGGCATCTACTTCTGCAGCCTTTCTCAGGGGTGTTCCTACCAGAGATATTCTAGAAGCTGCTACCTGGAGTTCTGTACATACTTTCACCAAACATTATCATTTACCAATTTTCTCTAAATCCAGAGCTGGCTTTGCGAGTGCTGTCTTACAGGGCCTAATAGCTGGCTCTAATGCTGTATAAATTCCTCCTCCCAACCATGGCTTTCGGAATCTACCCAAATGTAATGACTGCAACAGTGAAACACGAAGAACATAGTACAGTTGTGTACACTTACCATAAATGTAGATGTTCGAGTGTGTTCACTGTTGCAGTCCTGGTTACCCTACCTCCAGCCCCCTGTTTTTCTCTGACTATACCTCTCCTTTCTGTTACTATGCTTAAAAGCCTTTTTGATGTATTTGCTTTTGGTTGGAGGTATATTTTTGAGTTTTTTTGTTTTATTTGCTCCCCATTCTGGGGGCACCTGACATATGTGGCAAGAAAAACTGATGTAATGTCATTGGCTGCATGTTTTATACCCCTGACGACCTGACGTCATGGAAGAAGGGACAGCAGCCGATGCAGGACCCAAGACTTTGTTAATCAAGCCGACTGAGGGCAACCTGCCAGCAGATTACCCAGATGTAATGACTGCAACAGTGAATACACTCGAACATCTACATTTATGGTAAGTGTACACAACTGTACTTTGTAGTGGTTGCAAAAAAGTTCAGCATTTATGTTGCCTGTGCAAAGATGAAGGTTGCTGGAAAGAATTCTACTGAGCCGGTGCTAATAAGAGCAATCTCACAGATTTTTTTTTTTCAGACATATAACTGTTGAATGAATATCCAGTGTATTGATTATATAGCTAACTTTGTCAAAAATAGCCAGCAAATCAGCTTTGCTCTGTATATACTCATGAAAGCCTAGAAACATGGAAGCAGATTCTGAATGGAGGAATGTAGTAGTGGAGCACAACCGAATAAACACACACTTTATGTTTCTAATTAAACAGAAAAGTAACAATGACTCTGATAAAAAACACTGAGAGAAAATAACACCTGAATTCCTACCTAGGCTCTGCAGAAATAGTGATTATTTGATAACACCAAATAGACAAAATAATGCTTTATTTTTTGTTTTACTTTTCCATTTCTTTTAACTATGCTGTTAAAGATTTTGTTCTAATTACTTGGCCAAAACTCATAGGTGGCATAGATAACAGCAAAAACACTGTGTTTTTAATCATCCAGCTTTTGTAAGTCTTGTCCACATTCTTTTTGTTTTTACACATCAGTTTAGAAAAACACCTGTGGATGCTCTTTACTGAGGAGTATTTAGGCTTAAATTACTGTGTGGGATTTCAGTTGTGCTTGTTACATTACAGTGCCACCTTGTGTCATAAAAATTAACCTACATCAAATAAGTCATTACATTTGTTTCAGTGGTAAGCTTTCAAAACACACCGTACCTCTCAAACTCATAACACAAGAAATCTGTTCAAAGCCATAAATAATTAGGGGACAAAGGCCGAAAAATATGGTTGGTTTTTAATTATTGCTCTTATAAACTTATAAAGTTGATAGAATAACTGGTTTTGAATTACCATGAATTTTCTGAAGCGTATGAGGTCTGAAAATCCTCAATAATGATTTGAGAGAGAACCAAAAATTTCATGAGGAACAGACCAAAAATATAAGGCAAAAATCTGGACATTTTGTGAAAATATGGACAGCTGAGATGTATGAGTCACACACACGCATTTGTATAATCACATAAACAAATATTCATTTAGCTGTTAGTTTCTCTTTTGCTCACAAATTAATGTGCATGTTGTGCTTTAAACTCCACCCATAGAAATCATTCTGCTATGAAATCATTTTTTAGCCAGACAATGCGTACATCAGAATCACCTGACTCAC
>NC_056727.1:454962055-454984555 GCF_019279795.1 Protopterus annectens | reverse complement strand
CACTCCCAAGTGGGGAATTCAAATAACTCTTTAAAAGATATGATTTACAATTTTGGCAAGAAATTATCATCTATTAAAAATATAAAAGTGGATAATGCGTACTTGAATAAGTGCATAAGTATTCAAGTTGTTCCAAAAGGCATAAGATTTTTTAAATTGCCTATGGGTTTGGTATTTAATGATCAAGTTAAATATGAATTTAACAATCTGTTTGATGAATTTGGGTTTAAATATATGAATCTGTTAATTCAACATAATGATGAAAAAATGTTAACCCTTATTCATGAAGTGGAAACAATTAACCAAAGCATATTACAACACAGTGACTTCAATTCTTGGAAGGAACTGTATAACAAACAATTCCATCTAGCAGATAAACAAGCTCAGAGCATTTTCAATAGAAAATATGGAAAGCTAGATAGGGACGTGGAAGTATACCGAGCAAAGAAAGCATATATTTGGCCACAAGAAAGGCAGTATAGAACAACAGATAGAAATTATGGTGAAAGGGAAATACGTGAGGAATACAAGGAAAATTTTCAAGGAGGCAGATTTCACCCCAATTTCAAGAAACATCAAAAGTATTACAATCAACCCAACAGGAAATTTTAGTTGATAAGACAGCCACAGAGACTGATATACATGAAAAAGAAAAAGAAGTATTGTTAGATATGGATATTCCATTGTTAGATGTTACTTTACCATGCTCTGGACAACCTATTCTATCAAATCATAAGACGATTATGAGTACATTCAATGGTTTTAATGTTTTTAATTATTCAGATTTTACCATTAAAGAATAATTTTATCAATTACTAGCTAAAGGCATGAAGTTTATTCCTAATTCAAGATTCAATCTGGTGGAAAGTATTAAAGACATCAAGTTATTTTGTAGGAAGGTGAACTTAGCCATGTTGTTCAATAGTGGTGAAGATGATAGACAATATGTAGAAGGTATTTTAAAGAAAAAAAGTTGTTATATAACAAACAGTAATCCCACAATTAGCAATTACGAAAATCTGGTTTGCAATGACATTTATAGGTTCAAGAAACAAGTTATAAGAAATACCCAACAGTCTTATTTGCCTATGGACAACCTAAGCACTGGAGAAAGAGAATGTTTAAACGAGTTGATTAAAAATCCTGACATTAGAATAATGAAACCAGATAAAGGGGGAGGAGTGGCTATTTTTTCGAATCATGATTACAAAGCTGCTATTCAAAAAATTCTATACGAATCAGGTAATTATGAAGTGATATCTATGAATCAAGTGCATATTGGATATAGACGCATAGATTCATTTATTGAAGAATATTTGTTAGACAACAGAATTACCAAGGAGGATTATGATTTTATTCGTACAGAATTTCCGACATTGGCTCATATAGTGGGAATTCCCAAGATTCATAAATCAATATCTAATCCACCCTTCAGACCTATAATTTCTGGGTCTAAATCCAAAACTTTTAATATAGGACATACTATAGATAGATGGGTCAAACATATTTACAACAATATCCCACATCTAATTATTGACTCCTGGGATTTTTTGGGTAAACTAACACCTTTGGTGTGTAAATCAGAATATATTTTTGTCACGATAGATGTTTGTGACTTGTTTTCTAGTATTCCTAAAGAAGAAGGTTTAGACTACTTTTGTAATAGTTTGAGGAACTATTCTAATTTAAGTTGGGATAGAATTGTACTAATCCTAGATATGATGTCATTGGTACTAGACCACAATTATATATTTTTTGAAGGTGAAGTTTTTAGACAGAACACAGGAGTGGCTATGGGTGCGTCATGCGCACCCATTTTTGCTAATTTAGTCATGTTAGACTGGGAGACTAAGTATGTTTTCAACAGTAGTTACAAAGCTAATATAAGTTTCTATGCAATATATTTAGATGATATTTTTGTTTTATGGAAAGGTGATAAGGAAGACATAGTCAAATTTATAGAGTATATTAATACTACCACAGAGTTTTTAAATTTTACTTACAATGTAAGTGATAGTGGTATATCATATTTGGATACTTACATCTATAAGACAGTAGATGGATATGCATCCAAAGTTCACAGAAAGACAACTTTCTCAAATGACTACGTATTCTTTACTAGCAATCATCCCCTACATATTTTCAAAAATATAGTAAAAGGCCAATGTATTAGGGGAGCTAGGATGTCATCCAAGATAGTAGAGATGGAGAATGAAATGAAATACATTTATCAATTATTTAAGAATAGGGGTTATCCGAAAGAATTATTGGACGACACCATTAATTATGTTAGCTCCCAGTGGGATTTAAAATACATACCTTTGTTGGGTAAATATGATAGTTTACACAAAACACAAACAAAAAATAAATTTAGAGAAGGTAGAGTGTGTGTTTTAACTTATTCTCCCTTCGTCAATTGTATCAAGGACATAGTGAATAGATATTGGGATATAATAACTGTTACAGATGGTAGTAGAGAAAAGTTGGGTCAGTATCCGATTATAGTGTATAAGACAGCACCAAATATTAAGAAACTATTAGAGAGGACAGAAAATCATGAAGATAAAATGAAGGATATACAAACATACACTAAGAAATGTGGATACTGCAAACAATGTAAATATATTAATACCTCATCTCATATCATACTGGAAGATGTGAATCATACCAAAATTAAGAGTAAAGGAGGGTTTTGTTACACTAAACAAGTGGTGTATTTAGCTAAATGTAATCTATGCCCCGCTTTCTATATTGGAAAAACAGAGAGGCAATTGAAGAAGCGAATATACGAACACTATTATAAGATCAAAACAAAGGACCCTAAGAATGCTTTATGTAGACACATCAAAGATGTAGGTGAACAACATGTTTTTACTTTCACTATAATAGATCAAGAATTTACAGAAAACGAAACTTCCGACTCTCCACGTTACTTAAAACTTTTTTATTAATTGAAACAGACAAAACGGTAAGCGCTTTCACGTATACTACTATACGCTTCTTCAGACAATTTAATATGAAAAACAACTGCTTATTTATAAGGAGGCATAGCCCAAGATAATTCAATAAAATTATTCAATTAATCAATTAACTGTGATTTTAATCATAGTGACCCATTCCAGATGAAGTTCTCTTAAAGTTATCATGCTGACTAGATTCAAAGCATTCATTTAGCCGAACAATATGCATAAGATGATAAAAATTTTTTTATAAAACAGTGGTTTAAAGTTAAAGGCATATTCATTTACAATAAAATACATTTATAAAATCATGTTTATCGTATTTGGCTAATCACCAAAAACTTTTCATGAAATCATTTCTAATGCATTAATATTAAGAAATAAAGTGCAATTTATGGTAGTAAACTTATAAATATATAAATATAAATATATAAATATATATAAATAAATAAATATGGACATATAAATATATACATATAGTTATGAAATAGTGAATAAATATGCATTCAAGAAATATAATATATAAAAATATATAAAGATAGATTAATTTTATATCATGAACACATGGAAAGTGTATATGTACTCAGTCAAAAAAGGACTTTGGAATGTTAATATCCGAAACATCAGTGGCATCTAACTATATTATGAGTGTAAAAAGTTCAGTTCCATATCTAACTATATTGATAAAGCTTTAAAAATAAACATCTAAAAATCTGTCTTAAAATCAGAGAACTTAATACCATCTAAGAAAATGAGACGGCTAATATATACTATAACCTTGAATATTTTAAATAAATAGCAGATAGGATATATAACCAAGTGTAAATAGATCTAGATAGGCATCTAAATAGCTCTATTATCTTCGGTTATTAAGGAAAGGTTTTATTGTGATGTAATTATTTAAACCTGGATGACAGTGACCTCTAAGCTTGAAAATCCAACGTAATTCAGTCAACTCAAGCAAATTTATATAATCACCTCCCCTGTCCGTGATCCCCACTATCTGCAACACTCTGAAAACAAAAAAATGTGATGGATTACATATTACATGTTTGGCTAAGGCATTTAATTCATTTTTCTTTTTTATGTCGTATTGATGGTTGTATATTCTATTCTTGAGTTTCCGTTTAGTGAGTCCTACATAGAATGCATTACAGCATTCACATGTAGCCAAATAAATTAACCCTGTAGTGTCGCATGTGGCTCTAAATCTTGGTTTAAAACTATAATTAAACTCAGAATGTGAAAAAGTTTGATGTTTAGTAATAAACTTACAGTAATTACAATGTTGGCAGGGGTATGTTCCAAAAGAATCATTTAAAAGCTGTTGATCTTGCATTAGCTTAGGTGTTCTGTCACATAATAAAGATTTTAAATTTCTATTACTCCTGTAAACTATGTGTGGAGTGTTACCTACTATCTTCTTTGTAGGTTCATCTAATAATAAAACCTTCCAGTTATTAAATAATATTTTCTTGATATTCATAAAATCATTAGTATAAGTCGTGATAAAAGATACTTGGTCATTATAGTTATACCTATCATTTTTAAAAAAGGATGAACTATAGTTATAGTTTGTTTCTATTTGTGTCAAACTTTCAAATGGTAAAACTTCATTTCTGACTTCCATTACTAAATCAAGATCATACCCTCTTTCTAAAAACATTTCTACCATTTTATCAGCTTCCCTATCCAAATCTTCTTTATCCATGCAAGTCTTGCTTATCCTAGTAAATTGGCTTTTTAATATACCTTTAAATATATGGCGCGGATGCATGCTGTCATATTTCAAAATTGTATTTCTCCAGCACTCTTTTTTAAACAATGTAGTTATTAATTTGCCTCTCCTGATGTTTAAGCTGACATCCAGGAAATTTACAGAAGAATATGAGGTTTCAACTGAAAACCTAAGGAATGTGGTGGTAGTCTCTAAATAATCTTTAAAATTATAAAATTCCTCAGCTGAGCCATCCCACACAATTAATATATCATCTACAAACCGTTTATAAATCAAAACTTTTTGGAATAGAATGTGTTTGAAGACAAAATTCGTCTCCCAATGATGCACAACTAAGTTAGCATATGTGTTTGCACAGGGGGTCCCCATGGCCACACCACAAGTTTGTAAAAAGAGGTGACCCCCAAATGCAAACACATTGTTGCTAAGTACTAAGTCCAGTAGTTGGCATACTAGAATATTGGTGTTTCCACTTGTAGTCTGATTATATTGTAATAATTCACGTATAGCATCTATCCCAATGTCATTTGGGATTGATGTAAAAAGACTTTGTACATCCATTGTAATTAAAAGATGTTTATTTTGATTAAATTCAATATTCAAAGATTGTAGATATTCAATAAGCTGGTATGTATCTTTAAGAATTGTGGGGATGGCTTCAACTAACGGTCTTAAGGTTTTTTCTAAATAGTTAGATATGTTCTCTGTAATCCATTTTGCTCCTGACACTATCGGCCTCATTGGTGGGGGTGAAACTCCCTTATGCAGTTTCGGTAGTCCTTTGATTACAGGAACTACTGGGCTGTCAATGGAAAAATATTCATATAAACTATTTGATATTTGATAGCACATAAGCATATCATATAGGTCCGCTTGAACAGTTTTAATAATTTGGTTCAATTTCATACTATCAATTAAAAAATACGTAGTGTCGGCTTTCAACATATCATTCATTAATGTATTATAGTCAGCAACATCAAATACGGCTATGCCTCCACCTTTATCTACTGGCCTAAAAACTAATGAATAATCATGGCTAAAATTAGATAACGATTTCATATTATCACTTGTCATATTATAAAACATACATTTCTTCCTTCCATTATAAACATAGTCATAGAACTCAGTTTCACATAACTTAATAAAAGAGTCTATATGCGCTGGCATAACTGGTGTAAACGAACTCTTCTTCCTATAAATGGGAATGCTAGCTGCAGTATTAGCGACATTACTGTCTTCTTTGGTGTAAAACAGTTTCAAGCAGACTGAGCGTGCGAAGAGACGCAAGTCAATTAAAATGTCTGATAATTTGCTTCCCCGAGAGGGAATGAAAGAGAGGCCTTTGTTTAACAATTCTATGTCACTGTTATTCAAAACGTAACTAGATAAATTAAAGTAAAGTGCTCTTACTGCCTCATTCTTCTGGTTTGGTATGTATTCATTTCGCCTGATAGCTTTCTTTTTCTGCTTTCCCAGCTGTTCCTTCTTCCTTTCACGAATGACGACTTTCATATCGGTAAAGGTAAAAAAGGAGCATTGTCGTCGCGTCTTTTACTAATAGCTCCTGTATTATATTGTAACAATTTGGCTGCTTTGTTTGCTTCCTGGTTTGGAAGCGGCGTGGACATTACTCCTGTAGCAGTTACTGAAGCAAAAGTCTCTGGCGGCGTAGTGAATGTTTCTGCTGACGTATCTTTGTCAGCACTAGATGCATTTGTCTATGGACCAATAGAAGTAGATACTGTGGACGCTGTCAGCGTGCGGTCCAAGGGCGCTGGATTCAAAGCAGAATACTCTCCTACGGGTTGATTATCTAGTCTCCTTGGCCAAACAAAAACACAGCTTGTAGAGAAATCTCTAAAGTCTCGTTGAAGCTTCTTAAGCTTAATTTGTTGAAGCTTCGTAGCATAGATGTTAACTTGATTATACATGTTTTCAAGTTTAGTTACACAAAAAGGATCAAGAAAATTCTTTTTGAGTTCAGAATTAATGTCATTGACTTTAGATATTAGATCCTTCTCAAGCGGCTCAAAATATTCAATTAAGAGCTGCATGTGTTTATAGCTGGCTTCTATATTAATGTCTTGCCATTTTTTTAAAAGTATAGGGTGCGTTTCTCCGTAGGTTGGCATTACTAGAATACGCATCCCTCTCGGAATCAGTTTGTAATGTAGACACGCCTCTAGGTGTTTACGTTGCCATATTAGTCTTTGTAGCTTGTACAGCTCATTTTCAAGTATTTTCATATTAGAGTTAAAGAGTTCAATATTATCAATATTAGTGTCTGTCATATTTGTAACTGGAATATTTAAGTCCAGAGCCAATAAAGGGTTTGACTTACACGAAGTAATTGCAGTCCATTGTTGTTCATTATTTAAACGCCTCGGTTCCGGGTTATAATCCAGTTCAAGTTCCATTTTAGCTCGAACGTGTGCAGTGGAGATCCCAAAAAATACCAAACAGAAGAAAATATAAAATACGGATCTCTGAACCGCTAAAGAGCCAGTAGTTAAATCCAAGAATATAATTACAGAAAACGAAACTTCCGACTCTCCACGTTACTTAAAACTTTTTTATTAATTGAAACAGACAAAACGGTAAGCGCTTTCACGTATACTACTATACGCTTCTTCAGACAATTTAATATGAAAAACAACTGCTTATTTATAAGGAGGCATAGCCCAAGATAATTCAATAAAATTATTCAATTAATCAATTAACTGTGATTTTAATCATAGTGACCCATTCCAGATGAAGTTCTCTTAAAGTTATAATGCTGACTAGATTCAAAGCATTCATTTAGCCGAACAATATGCATAAGATGATAAAAAAATTTTTTATAAAACAGTGGTTTAAAGTTAAAGGCATATTCATTTACAATAAAATACATTTATAAAATCATGTTTATCGTATTTGGCTAATCACCAAAAACTTTTCATGAAATCATTTCTAATGCATTAATATTAAGAAATAAAGTGCAATTTATGGTAGTAAACTTATAAATATATAAATATAAATATATAAATATATATAAATAAATAAATATGGACATATAAATATATAAATATAGTCATGAAATAGTGAATAAATATGCATTCAAGAAATATAATATATAAAAATATATAAAGATAGATTAATTTTATATCATGAACACATGGAAAGTGTATATGTACTCAGTCAAAAAAGGACTTTGGAATGTTAATATCCGAAACATCAGTGGCATCTAACTATATTATGAGTGTAAAAAGTTCAGTTCCATATCTAACTATATTGATAAAGCTTTAAAAATAAACATCTAAAAATCTGTCTTAAAATCAGAGAACTTAATACCATCTAAGAAAATGAGACGGCTAATATATACTATAACCTTGAATATTTTAAAATATGAATAGAATGCTTTATATAGACACATCAAAGATGTAGGTGAACAACATGTTTTTACTTTCACTATTATAGATCAAGAATTTAGTAATCCTTTAGGGGGAGATTGGAAAACAAAACTAGCATGTAGGGAGAGTAAGTGGCAGATCTTGGTAGATGCCACTAGAACCCCAGGATTAAATGATTTTATTAGCATCAAACCATTCCTTAAAATGTGATGTATTTTTATATATATATAATTTATACTAGAACATGTGTACAGTATTTTTATTCATATATTATTGTGGTAAATATTTATTAGTACATACTTACTGTTTATATTCACATATGAAATCAGCTCATGACTTTTTTGATAATTGATATTCATAGGCAATATATGTTTACAATGAATTTATCATAAATTATTCATAAAATATTTATTGGTTATATACATATTAGTATTTTTAAATATTTATATATTATTTATAAAATATGTACTATGCTTCATATTAGGGAGAACAGAGATTTTGAATATCCATTGCATTAATTTATAAATCATGTATTAATACATCAAACAGTACAGCATATAGAATACGCTGTTTTACATATACAGTGATGTGCCTTTAAGTACTTGTTTAAGTTTGGCGCCAAATATTGTTTAAATTGAACAGATAGTAGCACTGAAATATGTTCTGATGAAGTCTGCAATCGGCAGATGAAAGCGCTTAACATCGGAGTGTTTACTTTCAGTGAGGATCGTTATTACTTTTTATTTGGACTTTGTGATTGTGGTGCATACAGTTGTGTTTTTGTCGTGCTTATCTTATTAAAGACTTCAACGGAGGAACCGCGTCTGCCTTTATTGCTGTTTTCCAGTCTAGTTGGCTTTTTGTTCGTGAGTTTTTGGACTTGCTTTTTTGATTCCATGTATGTGTGTATGCATGTGTGTATGTATACGTAGATATATGTATGCACTCTGATTCCTCACATCTCTGTTGAAACTTTCTTCCCCACCCCACCCCCTTCATTTTTGTTTCTATTGCTTGTCTGTTGTTAACTCAAGGTTCCCTTAATTTGAACTGTTAATAGCAGTAGTCTGCATTTAAAGTGGAACCTGTGTGTTGAGAGACAGCCTTACAAGACTATCTGCAAATACATAGAGCTGAGTATATTTTTCTGTATTATTCTGTATTATAGAGTTAAATTGTTGCTTAGATATCTGTTGTCTTAGTGTTCTGCAAATATACAGAGATCGGTATATATTTTTTTGGTTTTATAATTTGCACTCTGATTCCTCACATCTCTGTTGAAACTTTTCCGCACCCCCCCCTCCCTGTTCTTGGTTGTAGTTTAAATTTGGTGGCTTTTGCAGTGCCCGCCCCACTGTAGATTTGATCTAGGACACTCCCATAAACAAACTATACAATAGAAGGAGGAAGCTACTAAATGATAGAGCAAAATCCCAAAAAGGGAAGGCATCACTGATCAGTATTAGCAAAAAACTACGGGCACACATAAAATTGTCTAAGGCCAGCTTCGAGAGAAAAATTGCACAGGACACTAAGGATAATCACAAGGCTTTCTTTACTTATGTTAGGAACCTGGGTGGTAATTCCCAGATATGCTCAGAATTAGTCCAAAATGACAAAAAATACACCGAACCCACAAGACATTGCCAACATCCTAGCTGACAGGTTCAGCGCAAACCCCCACCAAAAGGGCAAATATCTATCCCAGCAGAGTGCTGCCCCCCTGACATCTCAGATGCTCAGGTAAGAGCCGCCCTCTCCAAAGCAAAAAACACAGCATCAATGGGACCAGATGGTGTCCCGGCTCGTCCTACATGAACTCCAAGAAGAGCTAAACCCAAACATAAAACTACTGTTCAATCTCGGCCTTACTACAGGATATGTGCCCAAAGAGTGGCGTACAGCAACAGTGGTCCCTCTCCATAAAGGTGGTGCCTCAACGGATCCTGGAAACTATCGCCCCATAAGCCTGACTAGCTTGGTCTGCAAAGCTATGGAAAGGATCATCATGGACCTCATAAATAAAGATATTGGGGACCTACAAACACTGGATCCTACCCAGTTCGGCTTTGTTAAGGGCAGATCCTGCCTCTTAAACCTGGTTGATTTCTTTGAAACAGTCACCAAGGCCATTGGCGAGGGAAGGTGGTCCACACAGCCTACCTGGACCTCGCAAAAGCCTTCGATAAAATACCCCACTCGGGCATTATAGTTAAGCTCACCAGCTTAAATATAAACCCCTATGTCACTAGATGGATTGCAAACTGGCTCAAGGACAGAACCCACATGGTTAGAATTGCTGGAGCCATGTCAGACTCCAAACCAGTTACAAGTGGTGTCCCACAAGGCTCAGTCCTGGGACCTCTCTTGTTCGGTATATATTTCTCGGAGGTACAGGCCAACACGGAAGGACTGTGGCTGACCAAGTTCGCAGATGACTGCAAACTGGGCGCCATAATCGACTCTCCAGCCGACACAAGCATCCTCCAAAAGGGCCTCATAGAAACAGACAACTGGTGCCAGAGCCATGGCCTCAAGCTAAATGCCAAAAGTGTATAGTCATCCCCTTTGGCAAAACAAAGTGCCCACAAATTACCACATAGGTGGTAATCCATTAAGTACAGAAGGCGTAATTAGGGACCTGGGGACCCAAGTTGATAGCAATCTCTCATTTGACAACCACGTGGCCAAAGTGGTTAGAAAAACATTTTATATAGCCCACCTAATCATGAAGGGATTCACATCTAGATCAGGGGAGGTCATCGTGCCTCTTTACTCATCCCTCATCAGGCCCATAATTGAGTACAATGCCCCTTTTGGGATGTACCTTACCAGACACCTGCAGCAACTGGAAAGACCCCAAAAGTACCTCACCAAGAGGATCAAAGGGCTCAAGCAGATGCCATATGCTGCCCGGTTAAAGAAACTCCAGCTCTACTCAGTGGCATTCCGCCTGTTCAGAGGTGATCTGTGCCTGACGTATAAAGCCATGTCCAACCCGGAATTAATGGACATGCTGCACCTCAGAAAATCCAAATCCCATCGAGCTACGCGTTCGAGAGACTTGAACCTCAGCACTGAAATAAATAGGACATGCTAGAGGGACAGATTCATAACCCAGAGGCTCCCTTCACTCTGGAATAAAATCCCAGTCCAGGTTAGGCAGAGTCCCTCATTGACTCTCTTCAAGAGGAATCTTGATGAGTGGATGGGAGATCGTAGGTTTACCCCGGGTATCACTTCTGTGTCACTGTTAGACAGAGGCACAGTATACTAACCTCGAAAAAGGGCATAGCAAAATAAATTTAAAATGGGTGACGAAAGCCAATCACATTCTGGCTAGGCTTATAAATGCCCTAGGGCAGATAGCCTAGTATGAACCTATGAACCTATGAACCCCCAGTCCCATCTCTTTACCGCATTCTACCTAATAAACCCTTTCTGCACTTGCTTTTAGTCCTTTTTAATTTAATTACATTTTTTCAAACTGTGTGTGGACTAATATTGCTACATACTCAAGTGTGCCAGCTTGAACTACATGTGAATTGTTTTTACTACTGTTTTTGCTACTTTTCTGAAAAAAAAAAAAAAGAAATTGTATGCCTGTTTCCTACCTTTCCTGTAATTAGTGTTTCAGATACAGATTTGCTGTATCCAGGACTATTTGTAAGCTTCTGAGCCCCCAAGCCTTTCTGTGTTGGAGGGAAGCCTTCTAGCTTATCAGTGGGAGTGGTAAGCACTAGGTAACCTGTCTACCACATAAGGAGTGGTTCTGGCCCAGAATCTGTAGTTATTGGCCATTTGGGCGGTCTTCCATCTCTCTCAACTTCCTGATTTGAAGGCCTGCATTTGCACTTGTTTCTGTCCTGTAACTCCTGGGCCCATCTCATTTGCTCACTCAAAAAAAAAAATATCTGCTTTTACTGTATTTGTGTTTCTTCCTACTTTATTTTGCTTTTGCGTCATCTTAAAAGTACTCAATTGTATTTATTACTGCTTGGTGTAACTCATTCTAAGCCTTTTAGTTTAAGCACTTGGGCTTCAGACCAGTTGTTTTACATTAGGAAGGTTTGTGGCCTGCACTGTGGTGGCAGGATAGGTAGCTTACATCCTTCTAAGTTGGGAACTGCTGATTGAGGGCTCAGTGTCTGTTATTCTAAAAGTGTATTAATTCTGGTTTAAGCACTTGGGCTTTAGGCCAGTTGTTTTGCATTAAGAAGGCTTGTGGTCTGCACTGTAGTGGCAGAACAGGTAGCTTACATTCTTCTAAGTTGGGAACTGCTGATTTAGGGCTCAGTGTCTGTTATTCTAAAAGTGTATTAATTCTGGTTTAAGCACTTGGGCTTCAGGCCAGTTATTTTACATTAAAAGGGTTCGTGGTGTGCACTCTTGTGGGAGGAGAGGCTGGACTCTGCCCTTCTGAGCTGGGAATTTCTGGTTAAAGGCTTATAGTGCCTGCGTATTTGAACTGCTTCTTACTGAAATTGGTGCACCTTGTTTGCTGTAGCATAGACTAGATCCAGGCCTGCTGAATCTAGCTTTGTTTGTATAACTTGAGCACTAATCCAGGCATTCTTTAAAGTAGTCAGTTGTATTTATTACTGCTTGGTAGTAACTTGATTAAAGTGTAGCTATCATTCTAAGTCTTTTGGATTAAACACTTGGGCTTCAGACCATCTGTTTTACATTAGGAAAGTTTGTGGCCTGCACTGTGGTGGCAGGACAGGTAGCTTACATCCTAAGTTGTGAACTGCTGATTGAGGGCTCAGTGTCTGTTATTCTAAAAGTGTATTAGTTCTGGTTTAAGCACTTGGGCTTCAGGCCAGTTATTTTACATTAAGAAGGTTCGTGGTCTGCACTCTTGTGGGAGGAGAGGCTGGACTCTGCCCTTCTGAGCTGGGAATTTGTGGTTAAAGGCTTATAGTGCCTGCATATTTGAACTGTTTCTTACTGAAATTGGTACACCTTGTTTGCTGTAGCATAGACTAGATCCAGGCCTGCTGAATCTAGCTTTATTTGTATGCTTGTTGTTTGTTTGCTAGTTATTTCCCTGAAATGCTAATTCCACCTAAAACGTGGCTTTTCAGTGCTTCTGTGGATCCCTAGTGATATCTCCATAACTTACTATACTTATTTCCTTGTTTCACTTGAAAGAAAGTTACTGTTTGTCGTTTTTGCATTTAAGTTACCTGTAACACATTGCATTTAAGTTACCTGGCACTTGCTCACTAAAGCAATTATATAAGTCATCACTAAAATATTAAAAGCACTACACCTTCACAAACTCCCCTTGAGTACCTCGTTCCCCATTGGCCCTTTTTTTTCAATTATAAAGGAATTCCCAATACTATTCTAGCATGTCCAAAGGTCAGTTGTCAATCTCCTTTCCGGTCTAGCTGGTGAATCTGGGAATCTTGAGACAATGTTACAACTGCCTCATGTACACAGACAACCCTCTCCTCCACCCAACAAATTCCAACACATGTGAGAGATGCAACCATATAGCCATACTGGAGGCTAAGCTCTCTCAACTCAGTACTGGCGAAACCAGTCAGGAGGAGAAGGAAACCACACTCACTACAATTCCAGTCTCACATAGACCTACCATGACAGCAAACCAAACACATAAACACACAAAAACATACTCGGAGGCTCTAAATAAAAATCTGCCTAAGCAGCTGAGACCTCCAAAGCAGACACCCAAGCAACCGCTACCCCAAAACAAAACACGTGCAACACATAGCTCACAAAGCCAGTGTGCCACAGTCACAGCCCTTAAGGCTAAACAACACAACTGATACACTTGTAATAGGTGACTCTATCGTCAGGCACACTGACGTCCCGCTCACCAGGCTGAACAAGGAGAAGGTCACTGTGAGCTGCCTGTCGGGCGCTAGGATCCGCCACATAACACAAGCACTCAGGTCACTCCAAGGCAAGTAGAAATATGACTAAGTCATTGTCCATGCTGGTGTGAATAACCTGAGACGTACCTCCCTGGACTACTTGAAAAGAGACATAGAGGAGCTCTCTGAGCATGTAGCCCAGGCCAGTATGACCCTGACCTTGAGTAGCATGTTACCCTCACCAAGAATGATGCCACAATATGAAGACAAGATGATCAATTTCAACAATTGGGTTAAGTATTGGTGTCATTCAAAGGGGATCCAATGCCTGTCAGCCTGGGATGACATGCTCGACAAGCCACGATGCTTCGCTAGGGACAGCTTGCACCTGTCACCCCTGGGCTTTCGGATATTGGCAAAGGCTCTTGCTACCCCCATAGTGCCTTTTTTAGGCAAGGCTCAAAAGACAAACCCACCTCCATAGGTATCACAAGGGATAAGAAACTAAGAGTAATGCTACTCAACGCCAGAAGTCTAAACCTCAAGATGCACGCACTCAAAACTCTCCTTAGCATGGACAACATTGATATCTGTGCAGTAACAGAAACCTGGTTCAAGGCTCCAGTGAGCACCCCAGCACTACCAGGTAATACCTCATACCATGCTTTTCAGCCCCAAAACCTGGACCGAACCACAAAAGGAGGGGGAGTATCAATATTCGTCAAAGATACCCACACCTCCAGGTTGGTGGCACAGCACGAAGCATCAGAGACTATCCATGTGCAACTAACAGTGGACAAAACTGCCTTCCAGTTTATAGCCTGCTACAGACCACCCTCCCAAACCCAGGAACCCCACTCGGCCTTCCTGAGAACACTGGAAAATATGAAGGTCTCTCCAAACACCATTATATTGGGCGACTTCAACTACCCAAACATAGACTGAGAGCATTACTCTAGCTCCAACACCCTAGCCCAAAGGTTCCTAGAATTTATAAACTCAAATGCTATGGAACAACTTGTTACCACTCCCACAAGAGGGGAAAACATACTGGACCTGATCATCACCAACATGGGGACTCTATGCTCCAGACCAGAAGTGTATCCCTCACTGGTAAGATCAGACCATAAACTAATCTCACTGGATATTCACATCCCGACTCCACCCCCTGCCCTGAAAACCACAGTGAAAAACTTCTCTAAAGCAAATTTCACACTCCTCAAAACCGAGGTGGAATCTTTCAAAGCCCCAGGCCTGTGGAAAATATGGCCCAGACCGCAGAATCCTTTATAAACGCATTCTATGAACACCTTCAGGAATGCATGGATCATGCAATCCCAAATAAAACCAAGACCCAATCCTCCAAAGGCAGACGTCCTGTCTGGTGGACCCCAGCCATAAACAAACTATACAATAGAAGGAGGAAGCTACTACATGATAGAGCAAAATCCCAAAAAGGGAAGGCATCTCTGATCAGTATTAGCAAAAAACTACGGGCACTGATAAAATCGTCTAAGGCCAGCTTCGAGAGAAAAATTGCACAGGACACTAAGGATAATCACAAGGCTTTCTTTAGTTATGTTAGGAATGTGGGTGGTAATTCCCAGATATGCTCAGAATAAGTCCAAAATGACAAAAAATACACCGAACCCACAGACATTGCCAACATCCTAGCTGACAGGTTCAGCACAAACCCTCCCCCCCTCCCCACCAAAAGGGCAAATATCACTCCCAGCAGAGTGCTGCCCCCCTGACATCTCAGATGCTCAGGTAAGAGCTGCCCTCTCCAAAGCAAAAAACACAGCATCAATGGGGCCAGACAGTGTCCCGGGCTGCGTCCTACATGAACTCCAAGAAGAGCTAAACCCAAACATAAAACTACTGTTCAATCTCAGCCTTACTACAGGATATGTACCCAAAGAGTGGTGTACAGCAACAGTGGTCCCTCTCCACAAAGGTGGTGCCTCAACAGATCCTGGAAACTATCACCCCATAAGCCTGACTAGCTTTGTCTGCAAAGCTATGGAAAGGATCATCATGCACCTCATAAATAAAGATATTGGAGACCTACAGACACTGGATCCTACCCAGTTCGGCTTTAAGGGCAGATCCTGCCTCTTAAACCTGGTTGATTTCTTTGAAACAGTCACCAAGGCCATTGACGAGGGGAAGGTGGTCCACACAGCCTACCTGGACCTCGCAAAAGCCTTCGATACAATACCCCACTCGGGCATTATAGATAAGCTTACCAGCTTAAATATAAACCCCTATATCACTAGATGGGTTGCAAACTTGCTCAAGGACAGAACCCACATGGTTAGAATTGCTGGAGCCATGTCAGACTCCAAACCAGTTACAAGTGGTGCCCCACAAGGGTCAGTCCTGGGACCTCTCTTGTTCGGTATATATTTCTCGGAGGTACAGGCCAACACGGAAGGACTATGGCTGACCAAGTTCGCAGATGACTGCAAACTGGGCGCCATAATCGACTCTCCAGCCGACACAAGCATCCTCCAAAAGGGCCTCATAGAAACAGACAACTGGTGCCAGAGCCATGGCCTCAAGCTAAATGCCAAAAAGTGTATAGTCATCCCCTTTGGCAAAAACAAAGTTCCCACAAATTACCACATAGGTGGTAATCCATTAAGTGCAGAAGAAGTAATTAGGGACCTGGGGACCCAAGTTGATAGCAATCTCTCATTTGACAACCACATGGCCAAAGTGGTTAGAAAAACATTTTATATAGCCCACCTAATCATGAAGGGATTCACATCTAGATCAGGGGCGGTCATCGTGCCTCTTTACTCATCCCTCATCAGGCCCATAATTGAGTACAATGCCCCTTTTGGGATGTACCTTACCAGACACCTGCAGCAACTGGAAAGACCCCAAAAGTACCTCATCAAGAGGATCAAAAGGCTCAAACAGATGCCATATGCTGCCCAGTTAAAGAAACTCCAGCTCTACTCAGTGGCATACCGCCTGCTCAGAGGCGATCTGTGCCTGACGTATAAAGCCATGTCCAACCCGGAACTAATGGACATGCTGCACCTCAGAAAATCCAAATCCCATCGAGCTACGCACTCGAGAGACTTGAACCTCAGCACTGAAATAAATAGGACATGCTGGAAGGACAGATTCATAACCCAGAGGCTCCCTTCACTCTGGAATAAAATCCCGGTCCAGGTTAGGCAGAGTCCCTCATTGACGCTCTTCAAGAGGAATCTTGATGAGTGGATGGGAGATCGTAGGTTTACCCCGGGTATCACTTCTGTGTCACTGTTAGACAGAGGCACAGTATACTAATCTCGAAAAAGGCATGCTTGGTTAAAAGGCTAAATTATTGGATGCACCTTTACAGCAAGACATTTTATTTGGTGTTAAGGCAGAAGAGGTATTAAAGAAAATGGAGGATAAGGCAAAATCTAGCAAAATTCATTTAAAATGGATGGCGAAAGCCAAACACACTCTGGCTGGGCTTATAAATGCCCTAGGGCAGATAGCCTAGTTTGAACCTATTATGAACCTATATACCTATTATGAACCTATATATATATATATATATATATATATATATATATATATATATGTGTGTATATATGTGTGTGTATATGTATGTATATATATATATATATATATATATATATATATATATATATATATATTTAAATAACTATATCTGTATATATATGTTTATCGTGTTTCACTGCTGCAGTCATTACACTTGGGTTATCCTGCCGTCAGGCGGGCCCGCAGTCGGCCAGAGTTCCAAAGTCTTGGTCCGGCGTCGGATGCTGTCACTTCCTCCCTGACGTCAGTGCAGCAGGGGTATGTAAGATGCAGCTGACGCCATTTTCTTCAGTCTTTCTTGCCGCGCGGTGCCCGAAGCAAAAGCAGTTCGCAAGTGCCGGTCGTCTGAATCCTGAGATATCAAATTCGATTTTCAGAACCGAAGTCTTCAATAAAGCTAAGTACCCCGTTGGGGAAACTTTTTCTTGCCTCAGACCAATGTCAGTAAAAGTTAATAGTTGTATTTCTTGTGGGAAGCAAATACCTCATAAGGATTTCCATTCTTACTGTATTCCATGCCTAGGCCCAGATCACAACTTCACTAGTTGTCGGTTTTGTGCTAGATTTAACAAGCGCACTATTAAATGTCGGTTTGATTTTGCTCGC
This sequence comes from Protopterus annectens, assembly GCF_019279795.1. NCBI lineage: Eukaryota > Metazoa > Chordata > Ceratodontiformes > Protopteridae > Protopterus > Protopterus annectens. The sequence continues at coordinate 454,966,446 of NC_056727.1, read as the reverse complement.
CATTACTTTGGCCGAAGATTTAATTATACCATGCCGTTGGAGCAACCGACGACCGGAATACACAAAAAACGCAAAGACAAGGATAAGGACAGGCATCCGAGGCCAAAAACTGACGATGAAGCCTTTTCTAGGCCAGTCGCCGGTTCGCCAGTTCTCAGTGAGGCGCTTTCACAGCCCCTGACACCCGCAACCTCAGAGCCACAGGCCGCCTCCGACTCCCACGTGAAGATGTCTAGGCCTCTGGATACTCAAGGTGTTGGGCCTACGGAGACTAACCCTTCAGATGGGTCCGGAGCCGCTGAGCAGGCATCGGCTTCTGAGGGTGTTTTCAGACATTCACAGCTTACCATAAAAACTACAGCCAAGTCTAAAACTCCATTAAAGACAAAGAAGCAAGTACAGCATTCACCTGTACAGGCCTCCATGCCTAAAAAGCAGATGCTGAAAATGGCCGAAGACTTAATTACTCTGATCAGGGGTACCCATCCCCCTCTTGATAAAAGGCCTAGGCAGGATACAGACTATGATTCCTCTGACCAGGTTTCTATATCTTCAGATACCTCTTCAGACCAGGGATATTCTTTACCCCCTATGAGAACTCTGATGCTGAAGAATCAATTCCTTCAGCCTCTCCTCCTGAGGATTATTCTTTTGGGGAAACTTTACATACCATGAGGGAGCATTTCCATTGGGAGGGCCAGGATTACTCCAAAATCCAAGAAAAGGTTCAGAGACTTTCTTTTATTGCCTCAGCACAGGCCCCTTGCTATTCCGCCAGTGTTGGATATTGTGGATGATGTATTCTCTGAATCCAGTTTAAATCCTGATTCTTTACCCCCTGCTCCAGTCAAGCCAGACAGGTACTACAGAGTCCCTGACTCTCACAAATTTCTTTATAAAAACCCTGTTGCTGACCCAGAAACTGTTGCCCAGGGTCCCAAAGGGGTAAAGGCTTCCACGGCTAAAAATCCAGTTCCCTCTGACAGGGATTCTAGAGCATTAGACAGATGGGCGAAGAAAGTTTACACTTCTGCAACTTTAGCAGTGAGGGCTTTAAATTGCCAGTTTCACATGCTTAAATACCAACAATATTTAATGCCTCAGTTAAAACAGAAAATGATTACAAGTTCAGAACACCCTGATTATAAGGAAATGCAGGATTTATTGCATGCAGCTGAACAAGTGGGAAAACATACTCTGCAATGTGGTTTTGATTCATTAGAGGCTTCTTGCAGAGCAGCAGTTACAGGATTTGTGATTCGAAGGCATGCTTGGTTAAAAGAACAAAATTTACCAGATCATGTTAAGGCTAAATTATTGGATGCACCTTTACAGCAAGACATTTTATTTGGTGTTAAGGCAGAAAAGGTATTAAAGAAAATGAGGATAAGGCAAAATCTATGCAAACAGTGAAGGATTTCTTACAGGTACAGCCACCACAATTTAGCAGAAATTGGCCTACAAATAATTGGTCCTTTCCAGTGTCAGACAGGCCACAAAGAGGCAGATACAGACACCCAAGAGGCAGATCTCAGCCCAAGGTTCTTACAGACCACGACAGTGGGGTGCTTCAACCCCAAAAGGAGGCGAAGACAAGTCACAACCTTACAGAAAACAGTCCCAATGACTTCCCCCTTCAAATGCCAAGCACTTCCCATTTGGCAGCTCCCTTAGGGGGGAAATTAGTACTTTTTTCTCATAATTAATCACCCAAGACAAATGGGTTCTGAATATTGTGTCTCAAGGTTACAGGTTCCACTTTCACACTTTACCAAGGCTAAAAGGAATGCCAGACCTGCCACAAAATCAATGGGCAGAGGCACAAAAACTAATTACAGCCCTCATGGACATGAGAGCTATTCAAAAAGTGCCACAGCAAGAACAAGGACAAGGATTTTACTCAAGACTGTTCCTGGTCCTCAGAAAGGACAAAGCCTGGAGACCCATAGTAGATCTTTCTACACTAAATACTTACCTGGATGTTCCGAAATTCAAAATGTTGACACTACAGCAGCTACTTCCCATGCTGGCCAAGAAGGCTTGGCTTGTTACTTTGGACCTCAAAGAGGCATACCTGCATGTCCCTATCAAACAAAATTGCAGAAGATACCTCAGATTCATAGCTGGTTCAATGCACTACCAATTCTCTGCACTGCCCTTTGGCTTATCTACTGCGCCCAGGGTCTTCACAAAGTGCCTGGCACCAGTAATTGCATTTTGCAGACAAAAGGGAATTCAAATATATCCATACCTGGACGACTGCCTTATTCAAGCAGAGAGCAAGGACATTCTTCTAAAGCATCTGGTGTTACCTAGGGTATACAGTAAATGAAAAAAAGTCAAAACTAGTACCCTCACAAGACATAATATTCCTGGGTGCCAGCTTAAATACAACGGCCCAGATGGCTTATCTCACGCCAGACAAACAAGGACAGCTGACTCAGTATTTTCAATTGATGGCAACAAAGTCCCAACTCCCTGCAAGAAAAATTCTGCAGGCCTTGGGATTCATGGCATCCTGCATACTACTAATTCCATATGCCAGACTGCATATGAGGAAATTACAATGGTACCTAAAAAGTGTTTGGACTCAACACTCTCACAGTTTGGAAACAGTAGTACCACTAATTCCCTGCCTACAACAGGAGTTTCAATGGTGGGCACAGGCATGTCACCTCAACAAGGGTCAGCCTTTCACTCTACCCACAGCCAGGCAGACTTTAACAACAGATGCTTCGGATTACGCCTGGGGAGTACACATGGCAGGAAAATCAATCAAAAAGAGATGTTGGCTGTACAAAATGCCCTAACAGCTTTCAAGGACCTTCTGCATCCAGGACAATTATTATTAAAGACAGACAACACCACAGTAATGTGTACATAAACAAGCAAGGGGGCACTCATTCTTACCCCCTATGCAGACAAGCCATGACCTTGTGGAACACAACTCTAACTTATCAAGTTCATCTGCAAGCACAATTCCTGCCAGGAAAGAAAAATACTCTGGCAGATGACTTAAGCAGAAATGTCATGGATCCTCACCAGTGGAAACTAAATCCACAAGTCTTCAGCATGATAACGCAAAAATGGGGGTGCCCAGACATAGATCTTTTTGCCTCCCCACTGAATTGCCAACTACAAAAATTCTGCACAAGGACTTATCACACACAAGAATGGAAAGTGGATGCTCTTTCGTTCAGCTGGAAAAACCTAAAAGTTTATGCCTTCCCACCACTGCCTCTCCTTTCAAAGGTACTCCTAAATTCCAGACAAGAAAAACCACAGATGATCCTGATTGCTCCAGACCGGCCACGCCAGCAGTGGTACCCAATCTTAAAGAACTTAGCTCAAGGGCCACCATGGATTTTACCTCAAATTCCACACATTCTGACTCAACAAAACAATCAGATCCTGCACAGTCAGCTCAAAACCTTAAACCTGGCTGCATGGCAGATTCATTAGTCAAACAGACAACACCTCTCTCTAAAGCTGTTATGGATGTCATTTTGGAGGCTAGGAGGCCTAGCACCAGGAAATTGTATTCAGAAAAGTGGAAGAGATTCTGTGCCTGGAACCATGCTCAAAGCCTTGACCCTCTTGTCTCAAACATTCCTCAGATACTACAATACTTAACTGAGATGCTGGACAAAGGACTATCCTTCTCATCCATTAAGATCCACGCCTCTGCCATCTCGGCTCATTACAACACAGACCCTCCTATTTTCTCCCCCATTGCTAAAGCAGTACCTCAGAGGGGCTAAAAACATAAGACCGCCCCGGAGAGCACCAACACCTACTTGGGACCTCAATTTTGTCTTGGAAAAACTCACTTTACCTCCTTTTGAGCCAGCCAATTCAGCAGAATTAAAATATCTATCATGGAAAACTGCTCTGCTTCTGGTAATAACCTCAGCACGAAGAGTCTCAGAGTTACAGGCACTAATGGCAGTGGAGCCTTTCATCATTTTTCATCAAGACAGGGTTTCTTTAAGAACAAACCCTTCTTTTATGCCTAAGGTGGTATCCAGTGTGGCTCTTAACCAAACTATCCACTTGCCAACCTTTTATCCAAATCCCCAGAATAAAGGGGAGAGACGGCTGCATTCCTTGGACATAGACAATTACGTTTCTACTTGGACAAAACAAAAGCTTTCAGAAAAACTGAGCAATTGTTTGTAGCATATGCTGCAGGATCACAGGGAAAGGCTATTTCAAAGCAGACCATTTCAAAGTGGATAGGACACTGTATCCGGTTCTGCTACACACAGCATGGGAAACCTGTACCTAGTAACATTAGACCACATTCCACCAGGGCAACTGCCACTTCTATTGCCTACCTTAGAGGAGTACCTACCAAAGATATCTTGGAGGCTGCAACTTGGAGTTCAGTG
>NC_056727.1:454944555-454957055 GCF_019279795.1 Protopterus annectens | reverse complement strand
CCACCTAAATGCAGATTTTCCAGCGTTTATTGTGATTTAAAAGCTTGTTTTTTTCACATATTGTACTTATTTGACTGCCTGCACTTTTAAAAAGTTGTTTTTTGTTTAAATAATTAACTGTTGTAGGCTACACACTAAAGTGAAATAGCCTTTTCTGATCGTTTGTAGTTGTTTAAAGCTGTTTTAAGTGTATTTTTTACTGTTTTTGCCTTATCATTTAAAAAAAATATATATTCCTTGTTTCCTGCCTTTCTAAGCTAGTATAGTCCCGTTTTCAGGCTAGTGCTGAATTCAGGGATGTCCTTCAAGGATGCATCTGCAGTCCTAACATATGGGTTGTCCTGCCTCAGGCAGCCCTTCGGTCGGCCGGATTCCAAAGTCTGGGTCTGGCCTCGGCTGATGTCGCACTTCACCCGACGTCATAGCTGCTGGGGTATAAAGGCATCAGCCGACGCCATTTTCCTCAGTCTTTCTTGCCGCTGCGTGCCCGGCAGAAGCTGTTCGCAAGTGCCGGTCGGTCAGATCCAGAGATTTCTACTACCGAAGACTTCTAAAAAGCTAAGTACCCGTTGGGGACTCTTTCTTGCCTCAGTCGATGTCAGACAAAGTAAATAATTGTTTAACTTGTGGGAAACAAATACCTCATAAGGATTTCCACTCTTACTGCCTTCCTTGCTTAGGCCCAGACCACGACGTATCAGCTTGTCTAGCCTGTGCTTCCTTCAACCGACAGACGCTTTTAGACGCCGGGTCGGAGTTTGGAAAAAGGCTGGGCCCGGTTTTTGGTTTTCAGAGAGGGAAAGGTTTTGGCCCAGAAATTTTTTTTTCCAGGAAATTTTGCCCCTTTTCCTTTTTGGTTTGCCAACTCCCTTTTTATTTTTTTTAATAACCCCTTTGGGGGGGGGGGGGGGGGGGGGGGGGGGGGGGGGGGGGGGGGGGGGGGGGGGGGGGGGGGGGGGGGGGGGGGGGGGGGGGGGGGGGGGGGGGGGGGGGGGGGGGGGGGGGGGGGGGGGGGGGGGGGGGGGGGGGGGGGGGGGGGGGGGGGGGGGGGGGGGGGGGGGGGGGGGGGGGGGGGGGGGGGGTTTTTTTTTTTTTTTTTTTTTTTTTTTTTTTTTTTTTTTTTTTTATTTTTTTTTTTTTATTTTTTTTTTTTTTTTTTTTTTTTTTTTTTTTTTTTTTTTTTTTTTTTTTTTTTTTTTTTTTTTGTTTTTTTTTTTTTTTTTTTGTTTTTCTTTTTTTTTTTTTTTTTTCTTTTTTTTTTTTTTTTTTTTTTTTTTTTTTTTTGGGGCCCCCTCACCTCCTTCCAATAGAAAAGGCCAGGATTTTAACCTGAAGGGTTCAACCCATTCCTGGTGGAACAGGGTATTTTGAACAGGAAGGCCCAATTTTTCCCTTAAATTTAGGATTCTGATTCAGAAGATTTCCCCTTTCCCTTTTGCTTCCTCCTGAAAAATTTTCTTTTGAAACCTTCATCCATGAGGGAACACTTTAAAAGGGAAGGGGCCCGGGTTTTTCGATTCAAAAAAAGGCTTTGGAACTTTTTTTCCCAGCATAGGCCTTTTGCCATTCCTCCGTTTAAAAGTTGGGGGATGATGTTTTGCCAGGTCTGCCCTGACTCTTCCTCCGCCCCTGAAGCCTGATAGGTATTAAGGGTCCCCGGGCCCCTAATTGTTTAAGGTCCTGGCGACCCAGAAACCTTTTTTCCCGGGCCCCAAAGGTGTTAGCTTCCCCTTGGAAAACCTTCCTCTGAAAGGGAACTTTTTGGATTAGGTGGGGTAAAAAGGTTTATACTTTTTCCACTCTTTTCCAGGGCTTTAACTTTTTTTTTTTTTTTTTTTTTTTTTTTTTTTTTTTTTTTTTTTTTTTTTTTTTTTCTTTTATTTTTATTTTTTTTTTTTTTTTTTTTTTTTTTTTTATTTTTTTTTTTTTTTTTTTTTTTTTTTTTTTTTTTTTTTTTTTTTTTTATTTTTTTGTATTTTTTTTTTTTTTTTTTTTTTTTTTTTTTTTTTTTATTTTTTTTTTTTTTTTTTATTTTTTTTTTTTTTTTTTTTTCATCCTTAAACCCTTGGGGGGACTGCCTGAATTTTTCTTTGGCCCTCAAGGGAAAAAAAGGGAAACACCCCCCTACACCCCCTTGGAATTTTTTTTTTTAGCAGTTTTCCTAAAATTAAGAGCAATACAATTGGAAACCCCAAGGAAGGGCCGGGGCCGGTTTTAAAAGGAAACCAACAGAGTGTTGGTTTCTTAAACAGGTCCGGTTTTCCCCCCCACCGAAATTTGGGTTCTAACCCGCTACTGTTGTTTTGCAGGCAGGTTTTAGAATATTCTTTAGACATTTCTCTTCCGTGGGGCCTAACCCGCACATCAAGGCCTTTCAGCAACTTCTGGCCTTTAAAAAGCCCTCCCCAATTCCCTTTCCCAGACCAGGGCCCCGATATCTTGACAGGGGATCCAACTCACACCAAAATTCCAATTTCCCTAAGGAAACTGAACCTAATTTCATATTCCCCGATGAAATATTCCATAACCATATTTTTATTTGGGGTTTGAAGAAGGACTTTTTTTTGAAGAATTTTCTTTAAACCCATTAAAAAACAATTATGGGAGATTTTTAATTCAAGGAAAGGTAAGGATTTTAACTTACAAGAAGCTTTACCATTCCCATAAATTGTGGAATAATGTGGTTATTCTCTTCTCGCCCCGCCATGGTGATATTAGGGTCCCCACCATTTGTATATGGTTCTTGGAGAACCCTTTCCCTTTTGGGGGTTTCGTTAAAACCCCTCCCAAGGGAATAAGCATTAGAGATGGGAAAAGGTTTTACATTGCTTCTTTGGGCCCGCCCTCAAATTTTTTAGTCGGAATTTTTTAGACCCAAATATAAACCCCGAATTCCCAAATCCTTCAGGATTTTCATAATCCGCGGGTAAATTTCTTAAAATTGATTATGGGGTTCTTTAAACCCAATGAAGTGATTAAGATCTGGTAAAAAAAATCCCACCAAAGTAATTTAATTCTAAAACCTAAAAAAGGTTTTTGGCTCCGGGTTCAAAAGGGAAACTTTCCAAACAGAAGGTTTTTACCAACCCGGTTTAAATTGGCCTTTAAGGAATTTCCTTCCAGGAAACCCCCAGACCCAAAAAAATACAAAGAAAATTTTTCAAATTTGGGTTTGGGGCCCGGAATTTCACCAAAAAACAAACAACATTCAAAGGAAAGACTTGGCTGGTTCCCAAAACTTGGAAGCACCTTGAAAGACCTTATCACAAATTTTTACAGGGCAATGGAACAAACAATAGAGGGTACAGGGATTCCAATCTCCAAAAAGGATAGCCAAATTCAAACAAAACGGGCTCAAAAAATCAAACTTCTAAAAACCAAAGAAACACCAAACAACCAATTTTAAAATTTTTTAAAAAAAAAATATACCATTTACTTTTCCCATTAACAAATTATTTTAAAAAAATCAACCTCTTTTCCATGCTGGCAAGTTAATTGGGTACAAAAAAGTCAACCCCCCCCCCCCCCCCCCCCCCCCCCCCCCCCCCCCCCCCCCCCCCCCCCCCCCCCCCCCACCCCCCCCCCGCCCCCCCCCCCCCCCTCCCCCCCCCCCCCCCCCCCCCGGGGGGGGGGGGGGGGGGGGGGGGGGGGGGGGGGGGGGGGGGGGGGGGGGGGGGGGGGTGGGGGGAGGGGGGGGGGGGGGGGGGGGGGGGGGGGGGGGGGGAACCTAGAATTGCAAAAACCCGGATCCCAAATGGAAACGATCCAAATTTAAAAAACCCCTTAATTTGGGGGTCTTAAATTTTTGAAAAAAAATTTTCCCTTTTTAAGTTAGGGCTTTAAAAATAATTTTTTTTTTTTCCCAAAAAGAAATTTTTTTTAAAAAATTTTTTTTTAATAAAATTTTCATTAAATTTTTTTTTTTTTTTTATTAAAATTTAAAAATATTTTTTTTGGTTTTTTATTTTTTTTTTTAAAAGGGGGGGGAATTAATTTAGTTTTTAATAAAAGGTTTTTTAAAAAAAAAGGGGTTATATATTTTTTAATTAATTTAAAAAAAAAAAAAAAACCCAGCTTTTAAGGTTTTCCCCTTTTTTTTAAATTTTGCCCCCTCCTTGTTGGGGGATTTTTAATGCAAAAAAAAACATAGTACATTTGTCCTCCAAATAAGTTTTTTTGTATCTTTTCCCCCCCCTTTTTTTTGGGGGGTGGGTTTTGCTTTTTTTTTGTAAATTTTTTTTTGCTTTTTTTGCGGGGGCCTTTTTTGGGCCTGAATCGGGGAAAAAAAAGACTAAATGGGGGTTTGGTTTTCCCTGGTTTTTCCCTCCCTCAATTTTTATTGGGCCGGGGGGGTTTCCCGGGGCCCTGACGGGGATCGAAACAATTTTGGTATCAAAACTGTTTTTTTTCCCACTCCCCCTTTTTTTTAGAAATTTTTTTCCCCAAATTTTTTCTGCCAAAAAAATTGTTATGGCTTTGGGGTTTTTTCCCCAACCTTTCTTGGGGGAAAAACCCTTTCGTTTCGGGTTAACCTATACCGTCTACCAGGGGGAAGGTTTAACTTTTTGACGCTTTCTGTTTCCCATTTTCATGAGTTACCCTAGTCCAAAAAAAGGTTCTGCCGGGATGTTTGCTTTGGCCCCAACCTTTCTTTTGGGAAAAAGTTTACTTTCGGGGTTACCTGGGAACCCCCCAAAAAAAGGGTCCCTGTTCCAAAAGGGGGGTTTTTGGCCCAAAAGGTTTTTTTTTGGAAGGCCCTCTTTAAATTTTTGGGTTTTAAAAACCACAGGTTTCCCTCTTTTTAAAAACCCTCTTAGTAAACCTTAAATAAAAAAAGCCTTCAGTTAAAAGAGATTTGGGTTTTGACTTTTTTGTTTTTCGCGTTCTGTTTTAAAAGCTTTTTTTAGTTTTTTAAAATTTTTTACATATTGTATTTTTTACGGATTTTAAAATTGTTTTTTTTAAAAATTAACGTTGTGGCTCCACTGTAAAACCCCTTTTTTTTGTTTAAACTTTTTAATTTTTTTTTTACTGGCCTTAAAAAAAAAATTTTTCCTTGGTTTTTAAGTATATACCCCGTTTTCGGCTTGCTGAATTAAGGGCCCCCCAAAATTTTTCCAACATTTTTTTGTAACCCCTTGGGGTTTCCAAAGTCTTCGGGCCCTTTAGTGTTTAACTGGGGGGATAAAGGATAGCCCGATTTTTATTTTTTTCCCCGGTTTAAAATTTTTTTCCTCTAAAAATTTTCCTTTGTTCAAAAAGCAAAGTACCCGGGGGCTTTTCTTTCAGGATGCCCAAAAAAGTAAATTTGTTTAACTTGGGGCTCCTAAAAGGGTTTCCATCACTGTTCCTTGTTTGGCCCCAGCCACCACGCGTCTAGCCTGGTTAAGGAAAGCCGGGGGGTTTTCAAGTTTTTGGCCTTTTTGAAAAAACCCGGGTCAGATAAATTCTAAAACCAAAAAAAAAAACCCGGGGGTTTTGCCACGGTTAGAAAAATGTTTTTTGGGAAAAAATCCTGGTTTTCCTTACGCTCCTCCTCCCCGGGGCCCACAAAGGGGAAAAATTTTTTTTTAAAAAAGGGGACGGTTTTAGACCCCCTTTAAAATTTTCCCCCCCCCCGGGGGGGTTAGCCCCCGCCTAGCTACAATTTTCAGGGAAAGACAAATTTCAAGGTTCCTAAACCCCTACAAGGTCCTCGTTCCCAAAACCCAGCCTCGGGTCTTCTTTGGGGGGGCCCACCCTCCCCCAGAGGGGGCCCTTAACCTCCTCCGATCCCTACGCCCCCCAAACCGTTTCAGACTATTCCTTTAGAATTTAAACCTCAGGGGGCCCTTTTCCCTTATAGGTTCGGCAAAGACTTTTCCTTCTTTTTCCTAAATTTTTTTCTTTAAACCATTTTTGGGGGCACCCCAAAGGCGGGCCAGGTTTTTTAATTCGGAAAAGGGGACCCCTTTACCCAGAAAGGCCTTTACCTTCCTCCAGAAAAGGGTTTTGATAAATTTAATGTCCAGTACCCCCATTCTTTTCCCCCTGAAGCCAAAATTTAAAGGGGCCCCCGGCAAACTCCATTTTTCTGTTCAACCCAAAAAATTTGGGCCTAAAGGTTGGAGGCCCCCCCCTTTCCCCGGGGGAATTAAGTTTAAAGGAGGGGTAAAAATTTTACACTCACCAGGGCCTTAAAACTTCAATTTAAATGTTATAAGGAATTTTTGTTGCCAGTTTAAAAAAACTTCCTCCCAACCTAAGAAAGCCCCCAAATTTTTGGGAAATAACCTCAGCGGGCAGAACATTTCAAAAGGGCTTAGTGGGGGTTTCCTTTTAACCTTGAGGACAGGTTTAAAGGATGGGTTTAAAAGAAAATCCTTCCAACCTGAAGCAAAACTCCAATCCCTATAAAAAACAAATTTTTTGGCCCCGCAAAGGTTTTTGGGGGAAAAAAAGCAAAAGTCCCTAAAGGATTTTTACATAACCCCCGGGGTTTTCAGAAATTCCTTTTGGCCTTTAACCCCCAGGCCGGGGGAAAAATGCCCAGAGGCAAGGCATCGGGGGTTAAAGGGGGGCTCTCAACCTGAAACCAAAAATGCTCCCAAGGAACAAAATTCCACGGGAAAGCCAAGATTGGGGGCCCCCAGGGGAAAACGGAAGACCCTTGGGGAAACTCCTTTTTTTTTTAAAAGGATTGCTTCAAGAAAAGGGCTTTCAAAAAATAAAAAGGGGCACAGGCAAATTCCCCAAAAAGAGGAAGCCAAACCCCCCCAAAAAAACAGGGCCGAAAAACAAAATTCAAGGGGGAACTAAAAAAACCCCCAGGAACAAGGCCGGTTTTATCCGCTACCGACCAAGAAAAAAAAATAAAGACCTTTTTATTTCCCCCCGGAAACAATATTTTCCAAAATTAAAAGCTATCACAACTTTTTCCCAGGGGAAGGAGCCTTTTTACCAGCCAAGAGGCTCGCACGCCCCTGTACGACCAGATTGCAGAAGACACCTCAGATTTCTTGCAGGATCAGAGCATTATCAATTCTCAGCATTGCCCTTTGGCTTATCTACTGCGCCCAGAGTATTCATGAAATGCCTGGCATCAGTAATTGCTCATTGCAGGCTTCAGGGAATTCAAATTTACCCATACCTGGACGACTGCCTAATACAAGCGGACAACAAGACAAAATTAACAAAAGATTTGGCGAATGTCATACAACTGTTGCAAGCCTTGGGATACACAGTCAACATTCAAAAGTCAAGGCTAGTACCATCCCAAAGGATAGCATTTTTATGTGCAGAACTGGATACAACAACTCAGATGGCTTTTCTCACAGAAGAAAAACAAAAGCAACTACCCGTCTATTTCATGACATTAACAACACAAACTCAGCTTACTGCAAGGAAAGTCCTGCAAGCCCTGGGTTACATGGCATCCTGCATAATATTGATCCCGCATGCCAGGCTGCATATAAGAAAGTTGCAATGGTACCTAAGGAATGTATGGTCTCAACACAAGCACAGTCTAGAAGCCCAGATTCCAATAATTCCATGCCTGAAAAAAGAATTCCTGTGGTGGGCTCAGGCCTGTCAGATGAACAGAGGATTGCCTTTCCACAAACCACATCCAAGCCAGACCATCACCACGGACGCCTCAGACCTAGGCTGGGGGCACACATGGAGGACAAGTGTATACAAGGCCTATGGACCCAAGACCAGCTGAATCTACACATAAATCTAAAGGAGATGCTGGCAATGAAACATGCAATCCAGGCATTCAGACCATTCCTCCAACAAGGTCACCTGCTGATAAGGACGGACAATACCACAGTCATGTGGTACATCAACAAACAGGGAGGTACACACTCATATCCTCTATGCCGGATGGCAGTGGACCTGTGGAATTTGGCCCTGAATCTCAACATTCAACTACAGGCCAGATTTGTACCAGGAAAAGAAAATTCACTAGCAGAAACCTTAAGCAGAACTACCACGGATGCTCACGAATGGATGCTGCATCCAGATATCTTCAAAACCATAACAAAGAAATGGGGAATGCCAGAGATAGACCTGTTCGCCTCCCCACACAACCACCAATTGAAGAAATTCTGCTCAAGAGCATACCACCCACTTGCCTGGAGGGTGGACTCCCTTTCCTTCAGCTGGAAAAACCTGACAGCATATGCATTTCCACCTCTTCCTTTGATGTACAAAGTCCTACTGAAGATCAGAGAGGAACAGCCAAAGGTAATCCTGATAGCTCCAGACTGGCCAAGGCAACATTGGTACCCCCTACTGAGAAGCATGTCTCGGACACACTCATAGCCTCTACCTCTATGTCCCTTACTTCTAACACAGAACAACTACAAGACCCTGCATCCAAACTTGAAAACATTGCAGCTAGCTGCTTGGAATATTGCATAAAACAAAATAAACCAGATTTATCTCAGAGGGTTAAGGACATTATCCTGGAGGCACGCAGACCCTCCACAAGGAAAACTTATTCAGCCAAATGGAAAAGATACCTCATTTGGAGTGCAGCAAAGGGAGAAAATGTCTCATTGGCAAACATAGCACACATCCTGGAATACTTAGCAGAACTGTTCCACAATGGCCTGTCCTACTCCTCCATTAAGATTCATGCATCAGCAATTTCAGCAGAGTACAACATGTTTCCTCCTGTCTTTTCTCATCCTCTACTCAGGCAGTTCTTGAGAGGAATCAAAAATGTAAAGCCTCCAAGGAAACCACCTTTACCTACATGGGATCTCAACTTTGTGCTGGAAAAATTAACACTTCCCTCTTTTGAACCAGCAGCAACAGCAGACTTACAGTTCTTATCTTGGAAAACTGCTTTCCTGCTAGCAATCACTTCAGCAAGAAGGGTATCTGAGTTACAGGCATTAATGGCAGTACAGCCTTTCCTTATCTTCCATCAGGATAGAGTGTCTCTGAGAACTAATCCTACTTTTATGCCAAAAGTGGTCTCCAGGGTATCATTGAACCAAGCGATTCATTTACCTACATTCTTCCCCAACCCACAGAACAGGGGGGAAAGACTACTACATACCTTGGATGTGCACAGACAATTACGCTACTATCTGGACAGAACTAAGACCAACAGAAAAACTGACCAGCTTCTGGTAGCATATGCAACAGGAGTGCAAGGAAAAGCAATTTCAAAACAGACAATCTCAAAATGGATAGGAAATTGCATTAGATTTTGCTACTCTTTTCATGGAAAGACGACTCCTGAAAATATCAGGCTTCACTCCACAAAAGCTACAGCCACCACTACAGCTTTCCTACGAGGAGTGGCTACCAAAGACATTTTAGAAGCTGCTACTTGGAGCTCCGTGCATACATTTGCCAAGCATTATAATCTTCCTTTAAACTCCAGATCCCGAGCAGGTTTTGCAACTGCTGTTTTGCAAGGGATCGTAACTACACCATCTTTATCTTAGTGCCTCCTCCCCCAGTTTGGCTATGGTATTCTACCCATATGTTAGGACTGCAGATGCATCCTTGAAGGACATAGTACAGTTTTGTACCTACCATAAATGTAGATGTCCGATAGGTATGCATCTGCAGTCAGGATTACCCACCCTCCTTCCCCTCTGTGGTATTCCTAGGTACTTACCCTCTTTTAGCTAGCTGGGGGAATCTATTATGGTGTATTTGTTTGTATGTATATATATATATATATATATATATATATATATATATATATATATATTGCTTTCTACTGTTTGGAATTATTTGCATTTATCCAAATTTAGCCTTCCTAGAGGGCACCTGGCATCTGGGGCAAGAAACACTGAGGAAAATGGCGTCGGCTGATGCCTTTATACCCCAGCAGCTATGACGGGTGAAGTGCGACATCAGCCGAGGCCAGACCCAGACTTTGGAATCCGGCTGACCGAAGGGCTGCCTGAGGCAGGACAACCCATATGTTAGGACTGCAGATGCATACCTATCGGACATCTACATTTATGGTAGGTACAAAACTGTACTTTTTGATACTAGTTTTTGAGTTGCCCATACCTTACTTGGATACAAGGAAGTTTCTCTGTTCACCTGTGAGAGAGGGGAGCTATGAGCAACCTATCTGTCCCTGGAGGAGTGATTCCAGCCCAGAAGTTAGTAGTTTATTGGCCATTTAGGGCTAATTTCTATCTCTTTCATTTCCCTACTATAAAAACCATGTTTGCATGGTTTTGCACACCGGGCAGTGCCAGTTATCTACGGTTAAATTATTCCCAGCTCCACTAAGTCTCCACTTCAGTTTTTCCCTTGAAACTACTCAAAAAGCATCTTACAGCCCAGCACTTGCTCAGACCTAATAGCAAGCACTAATATACCCTGACACTGATTGCCCAGCAGGGCAAGGCTCTTTATTCACCCCTCACCAACCAAGCGACTAAGCAGCTCACCCTACTATTCAGGCATGACCAAAGGGCAACTTCATGTGCACTGTCCAGTCCAGCTGGTGAATCTGGGTATCCTGAGGTAATGTTACAACTGCCTCGTGTACACAGACAACCCTCTCCTCCTACCACAAAACACTAACATATGTGAGAGATGCAATTATACAGCCAAACTGGAAGCTATGCTGTCTCCACCCAAGACTGGAACAGACAGTCAAGAGGAGAAGGTTAACAGTTGCACCACACTTCCTCCCGCACACAGACCTATTAAAACAGCACTTGCAAAAAATAAACATAAATACACAAAATCATACTCAGAGGCTCTAAAAAACCTGCAAAAGCATCAGAGACCTCCAAAGCAGACACCCAAACAACCTGCACTTCCCGTCACAAACCAGACAACACATAAACACAAAATCAGTGTGCCGCACAATCACAGCCCTTAAGGCAAAATAACATACCTAACACACTAGTAATAGGTGACTCTATAGTCAGGCACACTGACATCCCACTCACTAGGCTGGACAAGCAGAAGGTTACTGTTAGCTGCCTGTCAGGAGCCAGAATCCGCCACATAACGCAAGCACTCAGGTCACTCCAAAACAAGTACAAATATGACTCTGTCATTGTTCATGTTGGTGTGAATGACTTGAGACGTACCTCCCTGGACTACATGAAAAGAGACATGGAAGAGCTCTCTGATCATGCAGCCCAGGCTGGTATGACCCTGACCCTGAGTAGCATCCTGCCCTCACCAAGAATGATACCTCAGTATAAAGAAAAAATGATCAGTTTCAACAATTGGCTAAGCTTCTGGTGTCATTCAAAGGGGATCCAGTGTCTGTCAGCTTGGGACGATATGCTCGACAAGCCGCGTTGCTTCGCAAGAGACGGCTTGCTCCTGTCACCCCTTGGCTTTCGAATACTGGCCAAGGCTCTTGCTGTCCCCATAGTGCCTTTTTTAGGCAAGGCTCAAAAGTCAAACCCACCTCCGTAAACAGCACAATTAACAAAAAACTGAGGGTTATGCTACTCAACGCCAGGAGTTTAAATCTCAAAATGCACATGCTCGAAGCACTCCTCAGTATGAAGAATGTCGACATCTGTGCAGTAACTGAAACCTGGTTCAAGGCTCCAGAGAGCACCCCAGCACTACCGGGCTACAACTCATACCACACGTTTCGGCCACAGAACACGGACCGAAACACAAAAGGAGGGGGTGTATCCATATTCATCAAGGATACCTACACCTCCAGGTTAGTGGCGCAGCACGATACCTCTGAGATCATCCATGTGCAACTAACATTGGGCAAATCTGCAATGCAAATTGTGGCCTGCTACAGATCACCCTCCATGACCCAGGACCACCACTCCACCTTTCTGGAGACACTGGAAAACATGACGGTCCTACCGAACACCCTGATATTGGGCGATTTCAATTACCCTACCATTCACTGGGAAAACGAATCGAGTACAAATTCCCAGGCCCAGCGCTTCCTGGAATTCATCACCTCAAATGCCCTGGATCAGCTGGTAAACTCCCCTACCAGAGGTGAAAACATATTGGACCTGGTCATCACCAACATGGGCGACAGGTGTTCCACACCAGAGGTCAACCTGTCACTGGTTAGATCAGACCATAAACTAATCACTCTGGATGTCCACACCCCACCACCACACCCAACTAAGGAAGCCACAGTAAAAAAACTTTTTTTAAAGCAAACTTCACCTTATTTAAGACAGAGGTGGTAAGTTTCACAGCCCCCATGCTAAAGGATAACGCTGCCCAAGATGCAGAAACCTTTACAAATGCACTCTGTGAGCACCTACAAGGATGCATGGATCGTGCCATCCCTAGCAAAACCAAGACTCACTCCTCTAAGAGAAGGAAACCAGTTTGGTGGACCCCTGTAATAAACAGGCTATACAATAGGAGGAAACTAGTTAAAAAAAAAAAAGCAAATCCCAAGAAAGAAAGACATCCTTGATCAGTATCAGTAAGAAACTAAGGTCCCTCATGAAATCATCCAAGGCTAACTTCGAAAGAAAAATAGCCAAGGATTCAAAAGATAACCACAAAGCCTTCTTTAGCTA